>NW_027202893.1:2910000-3075652 GCF_024711535.1 Dipodomys merriami
GAGAACAGAATTAGGGGGGAATCAGATAGCAGACTAGTGGAATAATCCTGGCCTTGGATGTCTGGGGTATGGATCAGGGTAGTAGTGAGTTTCTGGATATAATCTGAAAGTAGCCACTAGGGTCCCTGAGGGCCCCAGCCTCATCCTGTTAAGACTTGAACTGGAGACCCCTGAGCGACCCCCCCAAGAGACCACCATCAATGCAAACAGCAAAAGAGTCGTTTATTTGCAAGCTCGAGCCTGGACTCACAATTGTCACCGATGCAGCAGGTCAGAGTTGTGAGCCCTGACCACATGTTCAGTAGGGTTCTTATAGGGTTTCCAGCAAATAGGAGGGGGTTGGTTTGCGGGCTTCTACATAATTGGTCGGCAACTGGTCAGCATTTCACGGGCAAATTTCCCGGTAAACTCATTGGTTAGGGGCATAATCATTTC
The DNA here is from genome assembly GCF_024711535.1 of Dipodomys merriami. Lineage (NCBI taxonomy): Eukaryota > Metazoa > Chordata > Mammalia > Rodentia > Heteromyidae > Dipodomys > Dipodomys merriami. The sequence continues at coordinate 2,910,436 of NW_027202893.1, forward strand.
CAGTAAGGGTAGGGGCTTTCCAACTTAGTAGTTACAGGATTGGTTAAATCATACATAGCAAGCAGATCATTAGTTGGGATACATAAGACTAACCATAGGAATGCAGGCAACAATATATTTTTTAACTGTTTATGACCCTATAGCTTATTCCAGGAACTTGACCAACCTGTCCATTTTCTCAACCCTTACCTAACTGGCAGTTGCTAGGAGTATAATTGTAGTTTTGATTGTGGGTTTTCCGAGAACTTTTCCAAAAACTGTTTTTTCCAATAACTTTTTTGTCCCTTAAGTTTAACCTGAGGTCAGTTTTACAGGTAATGACGGTTTGTTTTTAGAATGGAGTTAACTTAGTCCTTCAATCCAAAGAGAAGGGATGCTCAAAAGTTTTTGGCTTGAGTGATGTAAGAATGGTGTTACCATTTTTCTGAAGGGGAAATATCCTTGGTTGTAGATATGCTAAGTTTCAGATGCTCAGTAGACATCTAAGGGGAGATGTCGAATAGGCAGTTGGATATGTGAATCTGGAGCTCAGAGAAGAGGCCCAGACTGGAAGTGATAAATGTGGGCACCAAAAGAAATGAAAATAAAGAGTTTAAAGTCATTAAACTTGTTAAAGTGAAGGCAGAAAAGAGAAAATGTCCCAGCACTGAGTCCTGGGTGCTCCCATGTACAGAGGCTGAAGAGAGGAAAAAGAACCTGCTGAGCCAGATGCCAAGGAGAGGTGGGGTAAGATGAGGGGTAAGTTTGACAAGAGTGGTTTTGGAGGAGAGGTGGAAGTAAATGCCTAATCAGAGTGCAGTCAAGAAAGAATAAGGACAGAGAGAACAAGAGCCAAGACAATGCTTTTGAAGTACTGACTGAAAGGGTAGGGGAGAAGTGGGGCAGAGGCTAGGGGGTAAAGGAGCATCAAGACAATGTTAAATGAAAGGAACGACAGAGGGTTTATATGCTGATAGGAAAGATTCCATGGAACAGGAAGAAAATCTGCTAATGCAGAAGAAAGAAGGGAGAATTGTAGAATAATGTTCTTGAATAGACCAAGAAATGAGTGCCCTGAGTTAAAAAATAGATGTAGGGTTGTTCACGCCGGCTGTGTGGACAGTTTACCCACAGATAATAGAAGAACAGTTGATTAAATGGGGACAGATTAGCAAGAGGAGAGATGTGATGGCAAGAACTTGTTATCTTCTGAATGCTTGTAATTTCTTAGCGTAATAGGAAACACGGTTACCAGCTGAGAGTAAGGTGGCATTTGGGCCAGCAGAGTGACTGGGGTAGGGAAGTGCGGGATGATTGCTGGGCAGCATGAATGACCCACTTTAGGACGGTGGTCATGACTTTAAAGTGAAACTGGACAGCATGGTTGGGTTTTTCCCTCCACTTGTGAGCAATGTATAGGAAGAAAATGGCAGAGATTTTTTTTTAAATTTAGCTAGGATTGTGCTCAATCTTTGACAGTTCACTTTTTTCCTTTTTTTTTTTTTGGTGGATACAAAATGAAGATTGCATTTGAGACTGCACACTAGCTATGGGATTGAAAATTAGCTATGAACAATTCACTGTAGTAGTCAGAGTCTAGCCAGGAAAATGGCACTTGCTAAGTAGTTCAGCAGAGGTGGGAGTTAACAGGAAATTCCTTACAAAGGTATTTGAAGAGCTTAAAAGGCAAACAAGATGATGGGGTGGGAAGTGTCTAGAAAAGGGGTTGTAACTATGGTGATCCAGTTACTGCTTTAGTTGCCTCCCAAAACAAAGAGCAGTGAAGAAATAGCCTTCCTTATCCCTTCTTGGCACATTCTAAACTGTCTCTGGACTTTCCTACAGTTGATGACAAAGGGGGTCAGAAAAGATAGAAATATTCTGCCATGTAAAGCAGAATAGGAGAAAAAAATATATTCTGCTATATAAAGTAGACTAGGAGAAATCTTGGACTTGGTTGAGCAAGTAGATCAATGACTAGCAATGTTGCCTCCCTTGGGACAACAAAGTATCTACACATTGGAAGGAATCCATTCTTGTTTTTGCAGGACAGAAAACAGATCTGGAAAGAAATGATGGCCTACAACAATAGCAGGGTCTAGATTAGAACTCCAGTTTTTTGTCTCAGAGAGCAATTTTTTTTTTTCTTGTTCCCTAAGGATTTGAGCAGTGCTTTGTTTTTGATTGGGGACATGAGTACTTTTTCACTTTTCCCAGTGTCACTGCTCCATACTTTTTGAACTTCTTAGTATACTTTTTTGTTGCTATAAAAGAATAACTGAGCCAGGCGCTGGTGGCTCATGCCTGTAATCCTAGCTACTCAGGAGGCTGTGATCTGAGGATCATGGTTCAAAGCCAGCCTGGGCAGGAAAGTCCATGAGACTCTTACCTCCAATAAACCACCAGAAAACTGGAAGTGGTGCTGTGGCTCAAGTGGTAGAGCACTAGATTTTTGAGCTAGTGCTTTGAGCTAAGTGATAGTTCCCAGGCCTAGAGTTCAAGCCCCATGACCGACAACAAAACAAAACAAAACAAAACTGAGTCTGTATGACTTTCAAAGAATAGAGATTTATTTTGGCTCATGCTACTAGAGACTGGGAAATCTGTGAGTATGGTGTTGGCTCCAGTATGGTCCTTGTGTTACATCATAATATGGTAGAAAAGTGGTGGACAGAGGAAAGAGATCATAGGAGTGACTTCACTTTATAATAACCTGCTCTTATGAGAACAAGCCCACTCCAAAGGGAAAGGCATTGATCTCTCTTAAAGACCTAGTCACCTCTTAAAGGCCTCTCTTCCCTGGACCACCACCATGGTGCCATGATTCAACATGATTTTCAGAGGGGACAAAGCATATTCAAACCATAGTACCCTGCAGGTATCCCAAGGGACTCAATTTCTTGGCTCTTGCTGGTGGCATTGAAGAAAAGCACTTAGAGGACTAGGAAGTACAGAGTGCTTTCCCAGATCCAAGTCAGATGGAAGAGGCATAGAAGGAAAGGCTTTTCTTGCAGAGAGGAAAACCACTGCCACAGGGTCCCTAGATTTGGGGTCTTGCAAATACATGGGTTCTGAGGTGGCTTCAGGTGTGTGACTTGGCCACCAATCCTCACTGTAAGCTCTAGAGGGTGATGGGGTTGGTGATAAGCTGTCTTCCAGCTTGGGCTTGTCACTGAGAACCTGTGGTGAAGATCTAACTCCGTGGTCTCGGTTCCAAGAGGGCCTAAGAGGCCCCTTTTTAAAAGCTGGTGTCCTGCCAGACACCAGTGGCTCATGCCTATAATCCTAGCTACACAGGAAGCTGAGATTTGAAGCCAGTTTGAAGCCAGTCCTAGGCAGAAAAGTCTGAGATTCTTTTCTTCAGTTAACCAACAACAACAAAAAATACAAGCCAGAAGTGAAGCTGTGGCTTAAATGGTAGAGTGTCAGCCTTTAGCAGAAAGTTAAAGAAGAGTGCCCTATCCCTGAGTTCAAGCCCCATATGAGTAATAGAGAGAGAGAGAGAGAGAGAGAGAGAGAGAGAGAGAGAGAGAGAGAGAGAGAGAGAGAGAGAGAGAGAGAGAGAGAGAAAGAGAGACAGACAGACAGACACAGAGACAGACACACAGAGAGATAGAGACAGAGAGGAAGACACACAGACAGTATCTTCTACTGATATCCTCTGCCTTTTTGAACTGCTTGATTTTGCAATGGCTATATACGTTTTTAAAATTTCTGTTAGCCCAATGAGCTCCCTTCCCATAGCTTAGCATGCTCTTTCCCTAGGCAGCAGTAGGCCCATTTAGTAAAGACAGTAAATAATCAGCCTCCAACCCCCCTTTACCTTGAGATGGCACTCCTCTGGGGTACCACCACCATATAAGGCAGCAAGAACCCCTTAGAGTGACCTTCAGGTCTGGGCAGCTGCAGCCCCTAATCTACCACTTGGGCAGCAGCCATCAATCCTAGACTGCCATGAAGAAGCCCCTGGCCCACAATTCTACACTAGGGTCTCTGCCTCTTAGCCCCTTCTAGCCCCTCCTAGCTTCAGTAGGTTATATAGGTCACCTCAGACAATAGCTGGCACCACTTCTCACTCCTCTCTTGTGAAAAGGGCTGTTGCCATTCCCTTTACTGGCATAAACTTTTTCTTTGTTCTTTGTACCTGGATGTCTGTGTGGTTTTCTGGCAAGTCTAATATACTCTAACAATTTCTCCTGAAACCCAACTCAGGTATCGGGAGAATATTCCCTGCCTCAAACAGGGTAAGTTACCACCTGTACTTGAATGGCCTACGAAATGCTATTCTGTGTACTCTGGAGCAGCTGTACTACAGATAGCTGCTACACATGGGAATGGGTTTGCAAATGTGGAGGTAACATCTCCCCTTGTTTCACCCAAATAGCTGTCAAACTTGGTCTTGTGGGAGGCTTTCATCAGTCAAGCCTTAGATACTAGAGACATGTCCTGGGGGGACTGACCTTATTTCCCTTCCAAGACCCCTGCTTACCCAGCTGACTTTGCCCAGTCAGGGCTGATACTTCCAGTCTTGCCTTGGAACTTTCCCTGAGAGTTTTCTATCTCCTTAGTAGAGGATGCATTCAGCTTATATTAATATGGAAACCCAAGAACTGTTTATTCTGCACAGGAAAGATGAACTATATTTCCCTCCTTAAAAAAAAAATATATATATATGTATTTCTGGAAGTAGTGCTGTGGCTCAAGTGGTAGAGCACTCGCCTTGAGCTGAAGAGCTCAGGCACAGCACCCAGGCCCAGAGTTCAAGCCCCATGACCGACCAAAAAAAAAAAAAAGACAAAAATTTGTTTCTTTTCTTGAATGATAGTTAAATCTTCTTGACCATGAATAGACGACAACTAGTTTTTCCAGGATACATTGATTTAGCCTCTAGGTTTAATAGATTATTAAGGGTAACTGTGAAATCACAAAGGGTAAAAGGTTTTGAGGTGAGTATATGGGGAGCAGCCAGTTGGTTGTTATAAGATTTCTGGCCTCAGCCTCCACTATGTCCTCACCTTTTGGGAAGCTCTGGGTCAAGGCCCTTCTAGTCTATGTCTGTTTTCACTTAGAAGTATGTTGTATATCACTGCTGCTGAGTTTGCACACAACTCTTTGGCCTTGTTCCATGCTGCAAAGGATTACATTCTCTCTGATCCTCTGAATCCTCAGTCCCAGCCTCAGATCCTGGAACTTCAGTGTAGGCTTGAAGCCAACTCCTTCACTTGGCAAGATGAGTGTTTAGGCACAGACTCTTCCTTCTACAGATCTCAAACAAAGGCAGAGGCTGCTAGTTACTCCTTGAGCCCCTTTTTCCCTGTCTTTCAACATATAGTTAGACAATATTTTTCTTTTCTTTTGTCGGTCGTGGGCCTTGAACTCTGAGCCTGAGCACTGTCCTTCAGCTCTTCAGCTCTAGGCTAGAGCTCTACCACTTGAGCTACAGCACCACTTCCGGTTTTCTTGTGGTTTATTGGAGATAAGAGTTTCATGGACTTTCCTGCCCGGGCTGGCTTTGAACCTTGATCCTCAGATCTCAGCCTCCTGAGTAGCTAAGATTACAGGCGTGAACCATCGGCGCACGGCTGACAATATTTTTCAAACAAAACTCCTTTGTGGCTTTGTGGGGGGGTTCTTGTAACTGTGTTCTAGTGAGTGGAACCACTTTGAGGCCTGATCCCCACCTTTTGTGGGGATTCTCTCTTACTTTATCTGGCCCCTGGAAGTCACGTGTTTAAGATGGCAGAACTTTTATCAGCCAAGTTCCTGAATGACTCTTAGACACCACTAACTGGAATTCAGGTGAGTAAGAACTATATTCTGTATGGATAAAGCTATGGACAGTTAAAGGCTTATGTATTTCAACAGTTGACGTTACCACACACAATAAGAAATCCCTTTATCATATGGCATTTCAAAACATTCCTAATCTTGACCTCTTCTTAAACATCCTCTCCACCTACTGGCCTTACTGCAGTTCTGACTGTCCTGAGCCCTCTTCTCTTGCAGTTCTCCCTGTGAAAGCTGCACAGTTTCTCGCCCATCTCCTCCCCAGGTCCTGAGAAGGTACAGGCTACTCTTAGGTGAATGTTACCTTCCTCACGCCATCATCTCCATTACAGCAACATTTCTTAACAGGTGCACCAGCCATGTTGCCCTCTTTCTATTTTTACTCTGCTCCCACCTGTCTTAGCCGCCCTTGTCCCTGAGCTTTGCTGGCTAGCTCCCATCTTTCCCTCAGGCTGGTGTCACTCCAGAAACCCATTTTCCACTAGCAATGGGGACCTCAGCATGCCTTGGTTATATGTGTATTTGATCAATTGCTTTTCCTCATCCCTACAGAGCTTTTCCAAGTCATTGTTCTTCCTCTCTCCACCAAAGGCTTTGCCTCCTCTTTCACTGAGAAAGTTGAGACAGTCTGAGGAGGATCCCCTCAACTTCTCATCTTGCTCTGTGTCCTCACTTCCTGCCTTTTGGTCTCAGCGTCAGTCTGATGCTCTCCCATCTCTTTGTGCTCTCGGTCCATCTGTGAGAGCAACAAGCTGGTCTCTGGGATGATGCTTTTTCCTAAAATCTTTAGCCTCTCTCTCTACTAGCTCCTCCAAAACAAATTTATAAATACAGTTAATGCCTTTTTTGCTTTAGCTAAAACAACACAATTCCCTGAAAGAAATCACTACCTTCATTTCATCATCATTTTTCAATTGATCACACTTTGGGTTTGGCTTCTACTTCTTAAATTGCTCTGGCAAAGATGATGTCACTGGGTGTGGGTGGCTCACAGGTGATCCTAGCTCCTCAGGAGGTTGAGATCTGAGGATAGATGTTTGAAGCCAGTCTGGACAGGAGACTCTTCAATAAACTACCAAAAGCTAGAAGTGAAGCTATGGCTCAAGTGGTAGAGTACTAGCCTTGAGCAGAAAAGCCCTGTCCTGAGTTCCAGCCCCAGGCGTGGCATTAAAAAAAAAAAAAAAAAAAAGACTACCTCCTTTTTCATTGCCAAATCCAAAGGCCTCTTTTTAGTTCTCTTCTTCCTTGCTTTCTTGTTAGCATTTGAGACTGCAGATCTCATCTTCTCAGAGATAGGCATTCCTATTCTTTTTTCTGTCTCTTTAGTGGGTCCTTGGCTTTCTGTTCCAACTTTAAGCCTCATTGTGGCTTCAGGCTCTGTCTTTGGCTGTTTTCTTCTCCATTTCCTCTTCCCTGCCTTCACTCTCATTTCCCTTGTTTCCTCTCCACTCTCACTCCTAACAAGCTACTCCCAGGGGTGCCATGTGGGCTTTAGTATTTAATCCACAAACGGAGTCAGTAGCTTCTCTTTTCCTGAGCGCCAGATCATAATATCCAGGATCTTGCTGGTGTTTCCTTCACAATGTAGGTTCCATGAGTACTTCAAGCTCAGTCCATGTGAAACAGCTCATTCTCCACTTCTGCTTTTCCTGTGTTCCCTATGATATTATGTGGAACAGCCCCTGCTCCACAAACTAGAAACTTGAAATCATCTTAGATAGCTCTCTTTCACACATCTACTATGTGTAACCAGTAGCAAAGCTTGTACTTTTTTTTTTTTTGCCAGTACTAGGGCTTGAATTCAGGGCCTAGGCACTGTCCCTGAGCTTCTTTTGCTCAAGGCTAATGCTCTGCCAATTGAGTGCTATTTCCGGCCTTTTCTGTTTGTGTGGTACTGAGGAATCAAATCCAGGGCTTCATGCATGCTAGGCAAACACTTTACCACTAATCCACATTCCCAGCCCAAGCTTGCACTTTTATTTGCAGCTTTCCTCATAGCTCTTTCACCTATATGGTTGTGACCCTCAGTCCTTCCTGTCTTCAGCACTGAGTCCTGAAGGGGTCTCCTAACCAGCATTCCTCCCTTCAGTCTTGCTGTTGCTTCCTCCCACCTGTCACCTCTATTAAAAACAGAACATTATGTCTCTCCTCAGTGCAGACCTTTTGTGGCTGCTATTATCTATAACATTCAGTTCCTACTTTATGGTGGTGATTCTGAAGGTTCCCATGGTGTGCTCTTGCCCTGAGCACCTTCTCTTTCCCGAGACTCCTGCCCTATTCAGTGCCTTGCAGTTGTCCAAAGTCCCTGTGCTCTTGTATGTGACAGTGCCTCTCTTCTTTTGGTTCCCTCTGGCTGAAATATCCCATCTGCCCCTCCTGCCTGGTGAGTGAGTTCCACTTTTGAGACTTATTTCAGGCACATTTTGCTTTAGGAAGCCTTGTCTCATTGTGTTCAGAGAGCAACATGGACCTGCCTCTGTTTGTCTTTACTGTTCCTGCACGGTTGAGACAGAGTGGTACACAGACCCTCTGTGTACCACTTTCCCCTTGTGCATCTTTCAATGCCCCACCCAGTGCCTGGCACCTAGGAGGAACTCAATAACTCTCTGAGATCTCAGTGATGGTGGGGGGGTGAATGGGAGGCCCTGGGAAGATTTTGGGTTCCATTTACAGAAGACTCTTGGGCTAAGCATGGGGTGAGAGTTTATTTACTTGGAGAACATGTCCTTTCCCTCACCTGCCATCTGCTTCCTGGGGAACCCTTCCTGCTGTGTGGTTGGTACCAGACTGGAAGGGCCATCAGGGTCATCGCTACTGAGGACACAATGACTGCTACTGCAGTGACTCTTCCTCCAATTGCAGTTGAAGGAAAACACCTACAAGAGAAGGGTGCGTTGAGTCTAGAGGACAGGAGGGCCACGAGGGCAAGAGCTTGCCTATGTGTATGGATCATTAGACTCCAAATACCCACTACCTGGAACTGTCCCCTGTTACCAGGGCCAGCGGCTCACCCCTGTAATTCTAGCTACTTAGGATGCTGACATCTGAGGGTGGAGGCTCCAAGACAATGTGAGCAGGAAAGTCCGTGAGACTCTTATCTCCAATTAACTACCAGAACACCGGAAGTGGCACTGAGGCTCAAGTGGTAGAGTGCTAGCCTTGAGCTGAAGAGCTGAGGGATAGTGCCCAGGCCCAGAGTTCAAACCCACAACCGACAAAAGAAAGAAAGAAAGAAAGAAAGACAGAAAGAAAGAAAGACAGAAAGAAAGACAGAAAGAAAGAAAGAAAGAAAGAAAGAAAGAAAGAAAGAAAGGAAGGAAGGAAGAAAGAAAGAAAGAAAGAAAGAAAGAAAAGAAAGAAAGAAAGAAAAGAAAGAAAGAAAAGAAAGAAAGAAAGCAAGCAAGAAAGAAAACAAGAAAGAAAGCAAGAAAGAGAAAAAGGAAAGAAAATCCTAGTTGGGTTCTTCCTCCCTTCATCCAGGTCTCTAGTAGTAGTAGTAGGTGCCCTGTCCCACCCCTAAAACTAGCTAGACCCCCAGTTTTGGAATGGATCCCCAGCAGTCTTTGTTCTGAGGTGGGTCATGGCAGGTCAGAGCCTAGGGCTGAGTAATTCCTTACCTGAGGATTTGGCATAGACTGTCTGCTGATCTCTGCTTTGGGCAACACAAGACATGTAAAGCTTCTGATCTTCAATCTTTTCCACTTGGACATCCAGGACAGCCAGTGAGCCCACAGGGATCAAGCTGGGAGAAGAGGCAGTTTAGCCCATCCTTCAACTTCACCCTCATTGTGACCCTCATCTTATTTTTACCCCACCTGGCCCCAGGGACTCATACATGGGCTCAGAGATTCCCAAAGTGGGATGGCTGAGGTTGCACTCTGGCCAGGGACTCGGGGACTGCTTGGGGACTCCAGGAATCCATACTTACTTTTTGAACCTGATGTTGAGGCTTAGGGTGAACAGCCCCTCTCCAGCCAGGTAGGCAGTTTTAGAAAAGGTCTCATCTATAATGGCTGCCAGAGATCCTCCATGGGCAAACCTAGGGATTGGAGCAAGTGTAAGAATGGGCAGACCACCTCACCACACCTTCTAGCCTACCTCAAAACTTTTTTTTTTTTTTTTTGGTTATGAGGTTTGAACTCAGGGCCTGTGTGTTATCCTTGAGCTTTTCTGCTCAAGGCAGACTTATGACCTTTGGAGAGCGAGACAATCCATCGAGTCACAGTGAAAGATGAACAAAAGAAGTTTATTTACACCAGAAAAGGGTCTTGAGACTACCTTGTCCTTGTCTAGATACCCAGAACCAAGAGCAGCTTCAACCATCAAACCTCCAAGCCTCCAATAGGCAGCCCCGACCTCCCCCTCCCACCATTATTTGTTGGTCTGCAAACCCCAATTAGTTGCCTGCAAACCTCCAAACCTCCGTAGCTCCAAAGCTCCAAACCTCCAAAGGGGAAGGCTTTTCCCTTTCTTCCCTTCCTCCTCCACTGAAGGCCTCTCCACTCTCCACAGGCCACAGGCCTGCCCTGCTCTGCTCCGGGAGGCGCCTCTCCATAGGCCTCTCTAGATGGAGATCCCAAATGACCTCCGAAGGAGGACCCGAATGGCCCCTCGAGGAGGCCCCAAATGGCTTCCTTGAGAAGCCCCAAATGGCCTCTGGAGGCTTGCCCTGTCCTTCACAGGCCTGCCCTGCTCTGCTCTGGAAGGCTTTTCCCTCCTGCCGTCTCTCCCTCCACTCATACTACTCTCTTCCAAGCTTTCCCCTTCTCCCTCTGGGCTAACGGTTTTCCCCCCAATGGTTTTCCAACTGCCATTCATGTGCCTCCCCCAAGCTGTCCACGGTCCAATCACTTCCTGACAGCTAGCCATGTGGGGATCAATGCCCCACCCCTCCAGTAGCATGCCCCACCCCTTTCAGCAGTTGTGCTATCTTGCTATACTAGCTCACAGTTTCATGACAGGTAGATCTGAGAAATAACTTATACCATATATGCCAGCAAGGCAGACTCCTGAGCAGCATTGTTTGGAAAAGGTAAAAGCCTGCTCCAGCAGGCTGCAAACATGCTGCAAACATTTGCTTTACTTATTGGATATGAAAACCTTCATTTCCATGCAAGCTGGCCTTCATGACAAAGTCACATCATTTTAGTTAACCAGGGAAAATTCAGAGGCCCCCCAACTTTAGAATGCAAATAACAAAATAGGTTTAAGTTTCTGATATTTGAGAGTACAATTGTAGCCAGGCATTGGTGGCTCATACTTGTAATCCTTGCTACTCAGGAAGCTGAGATCTGAAGATCGTAGTTTGAAGCCAGCTGGGACAGGAAAGTGGTGAGACTCTTTTTTTTTTTTTTTTGGTCTGTCATGGGGCCTGAACTGTGGGCCTGGGAGCTCTCCCTCAGCTCTTCAGCTCAAGGCTAGCACGCTATCATTTGAGCCACAGTGCCACTTCTGGCTTTTTCTGCTTATGTGGTGCTGAGGAATCGAACCTAGGGCCTCATGCATGCGAGGCAAGCATTCTATCACTGAGCCACCTTCCCAGCCCCAGTGGTGAGATTCTTATCTCCAGGTAATCACCAAAATGCTGGAATTAGAGCTGTGTGGCTCAAGTGGTAGAGCACTAGCCTTGAATAAATACATTCAGGCCCCAAGTTCAAGTCTCAGGATTGGTGCATGCACTTGTGTGTGTGTGTGCGCGCATATGTGTTCATGCTGTAGTCCAAAGGTTGTTTTCCAGATTCTGCCATCAGTGAACTTAGCAGGCCCTCACATTCCCTTTCCTCTAATGGAAAGAGCTGGGGGCCATGGCACCACATCAGCTGGTTGGTCTCCTTGTTTCACTGCTAACAACCTGTTTGCTTTTGAGCAAGTTATTAAACTTTTCTGAACCTTAATTATTCCATTATACACTGTGAATAAAAACAATTCCCATCTCACTGGATTCAATGAACAAATGTTTGTAAAATGCATATTTCCAGGTATTTACCTCCTCATCTCCTAAAGTGCTTAGAAAAGGGAAAAGACATTGATGTGAACAACAACAAAACCACCGAGATCTGTTCTTCCTTCTTTATCTTGCTATCCAGAAAGGGACCTATTAGTAACTACTGATTTTGCAGAGTGGCTTTTGACCAATGAGTTGTTCCTATTGCCTGGGGGGACCAATGAATATTAATCTCTTGTCTGGATCCTTCTCAATCTGCTGGCCAGCCTGTGTTGGATGGTCTGTTTTGCTTCCTTAGCACACATCAGACATCCATCTGCCTCGTGGAGTTTTCTTCTGCAGAAAGAAAGGGATGGTGGCCCAGGAAAGGCTCTATTCAATGGTTTGGAGAACAGTGTTTCAGTGAAGGACATCTGTGGGATGGCTAAGACTCTGAGGGCTGCAGTCTGTGCCCACAGCCTATGGAGCTGACATACTTAGCACTCTGATACTCTTTAACCCTGTAAAGCTCCTGTCAGAATTCTTAGGACTATAAAGCTTATGTTACACTTTTGGTCCCTCTTTCCCTTGCAAGAACTCTGCCCTCAACAACTTTCTCCTTTGGTGACTGGAGTAGGAATAGGAATGGAAGAGAAGGTAGACAACCATGGACTTGAAGGTCCTGTGGCCTTAGCCAAGAGGCCCAGGGACATCCTGATTTACGTCCAGTATGACTTTCTTCCTAGGTCTAGTATATGTTTGGCAGTGGTAGAGTACAGTAGAAGGAGAGTTGGCATCCCAATTCCTGGATTAGAGTCCTGGATCTGACTTTGATTGGCTGTGCTACTTCAGACAAGTTAATGTCTCTGCACTTCAGGGTAATACAAGAGTTTGGATATACATGTATGATAACTATATTGCGATTTTTGGCTCATGAGAGCATACACTATGTTCATTATATAGTCTATTATGGCAGGCAGGTATTATTGTCCTAGGATTCAAGTAAGACAGATAAAAAACAGAGGCGATACTGCTTGTTTGCAACTCCAGAGCAGGTATGGAGGTCAGGCTCTTGCTTCCAGATATTACCTCCCAGGTAATCACATCCTGCTCAAAATGGCATCTTGGAGCCTTTCTTTCCCTTTTTTTCCCTTGTGGTGGTACTGGAGTTTGAATTCAGTATTTTGCACCTGCTGGCAGGAGATCTACTGCTTGGGTCATGCCTCCATTTCTTTTCTTTTTTTTGGAAGCCATGGAACTTGAACTCAGGGCCTGGCACTGAGTTCAAAGCTAGTACTCTACCACTTTGAACCACAGCTCCATTTCCAGTTTCCTGGTGGTTAACTGCAGAGTCTCATGGACTTTCCTGCCCAGGCTGGCTTTGACCCTCAGATCTCAGCTTCCTGAGTAGTTAGGATTATAGGCGTGAGCCACCAGCACCTGGCTTCATTGGTTATTTTTAGGAGAGGGTCTTGCTCCCTGCCTGTACCACACTAAGCCTATTTTAGACTTCCTGTCTTTAATGGGATGTCAATCATGCCACCACATGCAGCTTCCTGACATTGAGATGTGAATCTCGCAGACTTTTTCTGTTCCAGCTGGCCTGGAACAGTGATTGTCCCATTCTCAGTGTCCTGATCACTAGGATTATAGGTGTGAGCCACCAGCACCAGGCTTTTTCTTGCTAGAAAATCGTGAGACCTCAGTAAGGGGGCTTTCCCTTACCTGAACAACACAGACTGCACTAGATAGCCCCGTATGTCCTCCCAGGCTGCCCATTGTGAGACTGAAGCCCAGTTTCTCACATCCCCATTTTGGCTCCTTGAAGAGAGGTGCAGACCCACTCTGTTGAGCCAGGAAGGAGGAGCCCACCCTGGCCGTGCTCTTACCCTGGAGGCCCCTCCAAGTAGGGGCCTGGTTGGAAAAGACAGACTGACTTCTTCTTGGATGGTTGGAAAAAGATAACATACTCGTAGCCTTGTCCTTCTGCCTGGATGCACCTGGTGAAGATGCGCCCGTCACTTTTGTCTGGGGAGAGATGGACAATGTCCCAATCGGAGAAAACAGATGGTTGAAGGTGTAGCATTCAGTCAGGATGCAGCACTGAGAGTTGAGCCCTCTATCAGCTGACCTGTCTAGACTAGATCAAGGTGAGTGAACCAGAGGACCCCAGGCTTCAGGCTTCACCCTCAGGGAGCCTTCAATCTTGGAAAAGAGACACAGTCCCTGTCTTTAGAGAGAATATGGCCATGGAGACAAACAGTTCCCTGGGTGAAGGTGGAGACAGGATCAGAGTCCAGGCAACACTTGAAAAGGCTGTCAGCACCACTAACTTAAAAAAAAAAAAAGATTACTGGGGCTGGGAAGGTAGCTCAGTGGTAGAGTGCTTGCCTTGCATGCATGAGGCCCTGGGTTTGATTCCTCAGCACCACATAAACAGAAAAAGCTGGAAGTGACACTGTAGCTCAAGTGGTAGAGTGCTAGCCTTAAGCTGAAGAACTGAGGGACAGCGCCCAGGTCCAGAGTTCAGGCCCCATGACCAACAAACAACAATGACAACAACTAATAATAATAAATAAAACTAAAAAATAAATAAGTAAATAAATAAATAAAACCAGCATAAGGATTGTTTAAAAAATGATTACTCGTGGAACTTGCATATAATTAAAAATAACATTATTAGGTTGAGGGTGTGACTGGAGTGGTAGAATGCTTGTCTAGCAAATGCAAGGCCCAGAGTTCAAACTGTAATAAAACATACCCATATCCACATGCCCCTCCACCCCACCCCCCACACAGAGTAAATAAGTAAATAAATAGAGTCTACCAAAGTTGTTCTGAACTTTCCCTCTAATGCAACTAACTGTATCCCTTCTTTATTATTTTTATTTTTATTTTTTTCTCTCGGTGGCACTAGGGTTTGAACATAGGCTCTTGTGCTCCCTAGGCACGTGCACTATCACATTCCCAGCCCTTTTTAGCTTTAGTTGTTTTTAAGGTAGAGTCTTGTGTTTTTGCCCAGGACTGGCTTCAGACCACAATCCTTCTACTTATGCCTCTCCAATAGCTGGGATTGTAGATGCACACCATTACGCATGACTTGCTGGTTGAGATGAGGGTCTTGCTAAAGTTTTTGCTCAGACTAGCTTTGAGTCATGATTCTCCTGATCTCTGCTTTTCCCAAGTAGATGGGATTACAGGTATGAACCATCATCCTGTGCTCTCAATGTGTGTGTGTGTGTGTGTGTGTGTGTGTGTGTGTGTGTGGTGTGTGTGTGTGTGTGTGTGTGTGTGTGTGTGTGTGTGTGTGTGTGTGTGTGTGTGTGTGTGTGTATCATGTGGCTTGAATTCAGGGCCTGAGCTTTTTTGCTCAAGGCTTTGAGCCATAGTTCCACTTTTGGTTTTTAGGTGGTTAATTGGAGAGTCTCACAGATTTTCCTGCCCTGACTTTAAACTGTGATCTCAGCCTCCTGAGTAGGTAGGATTACAGGCATGAGCCACCAATACTTGGCTTCAAATTCTTAAATTATTTTGTGCCGACTACTCTCATGCATGCATGCATGCATGCACATACACACACAAACACACACACACACACACACACACACATGCATAAGCTCATGAAGAAAGATGAAGGTGGTAGTACACTACAATGGTTGTCTAAAATGCCACTCTGAGCCTAGCTAAGCTGAGGCCTGAGGGCAAGGGGGGCTGGGGAAGAGAGCACTGTGAGAAAAGACCTGCCAGTGAGAAGTGAGAAAGGGCACATACCGAGCAGACAGCTCTCCAGTGGGGACATACAATCGGCTGGGCGCAAGGATATCACCGGGAAGTGTTCCATTCAGAGGGAAGGAAGGGGGTGAGGGACCTGAGCGGACACCCTTCCCATCCACAGCTGGGGAGCGTTCAGACCCAGGAAGAGTTTCTAGGTTGAGAACTGGAAAGGGCTTTGTAAGTCCTCCAGATTTTTTTTTTTTTAACACAGGGGTGGAGCTAGGTGAAGTGACCCACAGGCCCCACTCAGGGTCCCATCAGTGTGGGTTAGGATGTGTGTGGGTCTGAGAGGGCCAGGACCTGTCTTACCTGAGGTAACTCCCAACTCGAATGGCAGTTTGAGCCCTTGAATGTGTTCTCTGTTAGACTTGAAGGAGGGCATTTTTACCCAACTGCCGGATTTGGTCTTCTCCAGAAACTCTTGGTATAGGCTCAACATTTCTGGACCCCAGCTGCCATTGGGAAGGGCATAATCCTTCAAGTCTGTCTTCTCTAGACAGAATCTTGAGACCTGGGTAGGAAAAATCAAGATGACAGATGGTGTCCTGGAGGTTAGGGACTGCTGCTTGGGCTGTGGGACCTCCAGATAGAGGAAGAAAAGCTGCTCATCTGACTGGGCTGGGAATTCACTCACCAGGGAGTCTGTCGGGGATCCAGATGCTGAGGCCATGTTGAGTCTAGGCAAGAGATGGGGTATCTTGGAAAGAGTTCTTTGGTGGCCAAGTCTTGCTGCCACTTGGAAGCCTCTTCTCATCATGGCTGAGGGCCAGGCTCCTGGCCTTACTTGTATCAGAGGTGCAGCTGATTCTTGAGAAGCGGTTGATAAGGTAAGCGCTGTGAAATACTCTGGGCAGAGGGTGCAGCCACCTCCCACTAACCACTCCTCGGTGTCGCAAGCTTTGTTCTGGCACACAGAGCTCATTACAGAGGGTGACTGTGTGGGGGTGGGTTTGGCCAGACAAGGCCCCCAGTTGCTTGAGGCCTTCATCTGCTTCCAGAGCCCAACCCAGTGCTTGGGGGAGGGACAGATATTGCTTAAGCATGGTTGGGAAGGAGGACTGGCTTGAATTCCAAAAGAAAATTTTGTTTAAGGAATAAAACGTGCATAAACAAGTAATAGGAGGGTACATGGAGCCTTAGAAAGATGCCCTGGGGCCGGGCGCTGGTGGCTCACGCCTGAAATCCTAGCTACTCAGGAGGCTGAGATCTGAGGATCGCGGTTCAAAGCCAGCTCGGGCAGGAAAGACCATGAGACTCCTATCTCCAATAAACCACCAGAAAACCGGAAGTGGCGCTGTAGCTCAAGTGGTAGAGCGCTCGCCTTGAGCTGAAGAGCTGAGGGACAGCACCCAGGCCCAGAGTTCAAGCCCCACGACGGACAAAAAAAAAAAAAAAAAAAAAAAAAAAAAGAAAGATGCCCTGGGTATCTGGGAAGGAACTAATAAAAATTTCCAGAAAGAAAAGTGGTTGTCTACCTCTTGATTGGTGGATGTCAGTGGAGTGTTTGTGACATGTGCTCTGCAGCAAGACTGAAAGCTCTGGCATGATTTGGGGTTCAGAAAAACAACTCTCAGCCCCTAGACACCCCTTTTCTTATGTGTCAGACAAGGGTTACCACAGGGAGGCCTTCATCTTCACCTCTGGCCAGGGATTGGAGTTGAGGGTATGTGTGGAGAGATTAAGGGGAAGGATTGAGGGGGAGGAGGTAGGAAGGAAGAGCCACATGGGAAAAGCAATTTAGCAAGAAACTCATGCTTTGAGAGAGGGAGTGAGGTGGGGCAGACTGTAGAGGTTTTGTGTATCTGCGTATTGAGGGAGATGCTTGAGTGCTCAGCCAATATCTACAAAGCTGTGGATGCTTTTTGGTAGCATTGTTTCTTCTATTAGCTGAAACCTGTCAGTTTTAAATTAAAGGGCCAGATCCTTTCCCTCTCTTTCTCTGTCCCTCCTCTCTCTCTTTCAGTATTGGGGATTGAACTCAGGGCCTCACACATGCTAGGCACATGCTTTACCATTTTGAGCTCTATCTTCAACCTCCCTCCTTCCCTACTTGGACAGCATTTCACTAAATAGGTGCTAGGATTATAGGTATATGTCATCATGCCTGGCCGAAGGTGCTAGGATTACAGGTATATGCCATCATGCCTGGCCAAAAGCCTTAGTTTTAGTTTACTAAAATAAAATAAACATGTTCTAAAGATAAGAACAAGCCAGGTGTCGGTGGCTCATGCCTTAATCCTAGCTACTCAGGAGGCTGAGATCTGAGGATCATGGTTCAAAGCCAGCCTGGGCAGGAAAGTTTGTGAGACTCTTAACTCCAATAAACCACTCAGAAAACTGGAAGTGGTCCTGTGGTTTAATTGGTAGAGTGCTAGCCTTGAGCTGAAGAGCTGAGGGACAGTGTCCAGGCCCAGAGTTCAAGTCCCAGGGCCCACAAAAAAAAAAAAAAAAGATGGGACCTATACAAAGATGGAATTTGATGATGATATGAAGTTGACAGTGATGATTATGATCTCTTGGCAGGTTCTGAAAGGTTAAACTTTAAAATATAAAGTTAAAACATTTGTCATGTTATGGAATCAGATCCATTTTGACAGCTACACAATAAGCAAATCTCTGAGACAGGTTTTACAAAAGAGATTATTTGCAATGCAGTTGAGCATGGAGGGAGAGCACCCAAGTCTCAAATCTGCCAATCTGAGGATGGCATTTGGAGTATTTAGGTTGTGGAGACAGGCGATTGGGAATGATCTGGGGTCTGTGCACACAGTTAAACCTCATGGCAATTCATGTGATATATGATCTTGAAGTCAGCCTTCTGACTTCAAAAGGTCACCCATCAGACACCTATGCAAGTACAAGTGAATAATTGGTAGTTTTTGATAAAAAAAAAACCCACCCCAAATCCTTTTATGTTCCTGAAAAGCAATTTAGGCAATGATAATCATTATAACCTATATGTTAAAGTATTATGTACAGTATAGTTAGTGTGAGTGTAATATATAGCTCAGTGTATAACCTGCAGAATTAATGATTTTGTTTTCATTTTCATTTGGGTGTGTGAGTGGTTACTCAGGTTTAAACTCAGAGACTTGAGCTTAGTTAGGTGAATATTCTACCACTTGAACTAGGACTCTATCCTACAATTAGTGATTTTTTTTTTTTTGTCGGTGTGGGGCCTGAACTCTGGCCCTGGGCGCTGTCCCTCAGCTCTTCAGCTCAAGGCTAGCACTCTACCACTTGAGCCACAGCGCCACTTATGGCTTTTTTCTTTTTTTGCTTATGTGGTGCTGAGGAATTGAACCTAGGACCTCATGCATGCAAGGCAAGCGCTCTACCACTGAGCCACCTTCCCAGCCCCAATTAGTGATTTTTTAAAGCCAACTGAAAGGAAGTAGTCAAGAGAGGTAGAGCATTTCTCTCAAAGTCAGAGAAGTAAAAAGTACAGAAGAAACCTGGCATTTGTGGCTCATGCCTATAATACTCAGGAGGCTGAGATCTAAGGATTGCAGTTGGAAGTCAGTCTAGGCAGGAAAATTCATGAGACTCTTATCTCCAATTAACCACCAAAAACCCTGGAAGTAGAGCTGTGGTTTCAGTGTAGAGCACTAGCACTGAGTAAAAATCTCAGGGACAGTGTCTAGGTCCTGTGTTTAAGCCCCAGGACCAGTGTACTCATGCACACACATGTTGTGAATAGTGTAAATAAAACTAGGCTTACTGTGCTTGTTGGGGTGAGTTAACTGAGGATGTCAAAGGATGGCCTAGGAGTCCAGGCAATGTATGGTGTGGCTAGAGTCCCACAACTGCGATTACAAACTCTTC
The DNA here is from genome assembly GCF_024711535.1 of Dipodomys merriami. Classification (NCBI taxonomy): domain Eukaryota; kingdom Metazoa; phylum Chordata; class Mammalia; order Rodentia; family Heteromyidae; genus Dipodomys; species Dipodomys merriami. Next base: position 2,929,724 of record NW_027202893.1, read on the forward strand.
TTTTGATAAATGCCAAGCAGATAGCTATGGCCCGTGGCTTGGTTTTAATCACCTTCTGGGTTTGACTGCTCTAGAAAACTACAATATACACCTCTAAGGAAGGTTTGTATTTCCCAGGAGCTGGAGGAATCAGGTTTTTCCCCTCTAAACTCTCTCAGGCACCAAGTCTTAACTAAAAGATAATTTATTAATTGATAACAATGTAAAACAGGGAGTTTTGTACAAAACAGAATGTCAGAGCTCTCCACAGAGGAGAGGAAAGGCTTAGCAATGGCATGTCTCAGCAGCAGCTGGCTGGGCTGCTGCCCTGCCTGTGTTTGCTCAGGCCTCTTCTGGTGCTGGGCTTCCTTTCATTTTCTTTGATTTAAAAGGTGAGATTTGAGGAAGAGACAGGGGAGAAAAGAAGCATGTGAGAAGGATGAAGAGGTAAGGGAAGCGGGGACAATCGGGGGCGCTCTTCAGGTGTCTGTGACACTGGGAATTGATCCCAAGATGCTCAAGGAGGAGGAGGAAATGATTATCCTTCCCACAAAGAACCAGCCGCAAACCTGGGTGAGGACAGTGTTACCTCATTGTCCAAGAGCCACGAAGGGAGCTGGTTTTTACCAGGCCCAGTCAGCTCTAAGTCTTGTATTGCTAGACCAGGGCAATAACACTCTCTTCCTTCACAGTTTTTGGTGATATCCACTTTCAGGTATCTACATAATTATGCGTATGTGACTTTTGATCTCAGTCTTGCCATGTAATATAGATAACATTCCTGTTTTGGGGATAATTACCAAAGCTTGGTGGGTGGTGTGGTCCCTGAGAATTAGGGAAACAAGGAATGAAGGAGTGGTTGAGGTGACCAACCTTTATTTCCCAGCTGAGAGGGAAGAGCATCCGGGTGGGAGAAGGTAAAAGCAATGAGGATCTGGTGATATCTATGCCATGGAGGACGGACTTAGTAGAATAAAAGATATGATAAATTGGAGGATATTAGAAAGATAGCTGGGAGAAGGCAAGAGGAGCCTGGTGCCAGTGGCTAATGCCACACACACACACACACACACACACACACACACACACACACACACACACACACACACACACACACACACACACACACACACACACACACACACACACACACACACACACACTCATGCCATTGTCTAGAGCTATCTTGGAAGAGAATGACAAAGATTTTGGAGAAATGGCTCCCTTTCCAACTCTTTGTTTTGATTCATCATTCCTCACATCCTTTTTTTTTTTTTCCTGCAAAATGGAGCTCGTTGTAGATGAGGTCAGCTGTTTAGGGATGTGGAGGAGTGCTTTGCTAATACCTTTAACATTTCATTAATCCTACTGATAAAAGCCCTGAGTTTTGGCTGGAATGCTCCTCCATCCTTAAGAAGTTAGCCATGTGTTCATATTGATCTGGAAAGGGCTTCCAGGGCCACCCAAGCTGAAGTAGACTTGGTGATATTTCTAGCAATACTGATTTTCATGTTTCTTCTTAGTGATGAAAATAGATCTAAACAACAACAAAAAATGTCTTATGGATTTGTTGGATGTTTAGCAAAGCAGATAGGCTGGGAAGACTAAGAAATACTCCATAGTCAGCCTTTTGAGAAAGAGAACTCCAAAACACACCGAAAGGTAATTGAATTTAGAGCTGGGACAAAGAACTGATATATTAAATCTACTGAGGTTTGGTCAATCTTGTGGCTTCAGTTCAAGCCAGAGAAGTCACTCATGCAGTGGTGTGCTGGAGCCAGTTCCTATTTCACCAGAGCTAGATCATGTATACTCCTCTCCAACTTGAAATCAGCCACAATGACAATATTTGCATCACAGAAATGGAAAAATGTTACGAATCACCACAACCACCATTTATCTCCAACTCCAAAGTAGATTTTTTTTAAACATGTCTCAGCAGATCACACAGCTGGGTCTTCTGCCAGGCTCCGAATGTGCTTCTAGATTCCAATATTTTAGAAAGAGAAGTTCTGCCAGGCTCCGAATGTGCTTCTAGATTCCAATATTTTAGAAAGAGAAGTTCCTAAACCCAATACTCACTTATGGGTCCCAAACTAGGAATAAAGCAGGCAGAGCAACAGAATGAATAAAAATCTACCATTACTGACTTCCCCTGCCCTTTCTGCCCCAGACGCTTCTCCAAATACTTTAGGTTGGAAGGGAGATTTTCTTTCCTCTGAGCATTTTCTTAATTTTCTCTAGAGAAGGGGGAAATCATAGGGATAAACTTGAGTCTGGATTTACAGGAGAGGAATTTCCCCAGATGTATAATTTTGCCAGGTTCCTCTTTCCTTGAAGAGTATGTCTTTTCCAGTCAGACTGACTCAGGTAAAGCTCCATTGAACTGCCAGATCCCAGACTGAGTCTGGGCAGGCCTCAAAGAGCCATTGGTCTAAGTCTTACATTGTAGAGAGAAGGAAGCTCAAGTTTATTGAGGTTAAATGACTTTTCTATCCACATATAGAGCCTCATGGATTGTATTTCCAGAATATATCACAATCTGTTCAATTTCTATCATCCACATAAAATCCCAAGGAAAGATTCCACTATCATGTTCCTCTTTGGGAGTGACTAAGGCTAGCGGCATGTGTGTCTTAATGCCAGTGGCTCTCAAAGATTGTGAGAATTAAGGAAAAGCGGAAAGGGTTGCCTGCCACTGCTGCACAGCTCTGTTAAACAGAAGACAGGGAGAAGGGAAGGTAGACAGACAAAATAGTGACTAAAATCCATAACTGTATCTTAACAAGTCCAGGGATGAATAGGAAAACAAGCCTTCATGATGGGCGGGAGTAGCCAAGGAGGCATGCCTCCACTGTAAAGATTATGTTTTGGGAACAGAGGGGATGAAATGGAGACAAAGGAAGAGAAAGAGGAAGTGAAAGTGGTCCTCTTGGTTGAGGCTTATTTAAAAATACTGCAGATCAGAATTATCCAACCATAGAGTTCTTCAGCAGCTTGCTGATGTTGAAGATGTGGAAACAGTCTCCTCCATATTTTAGATTTGGGTGGTGTGGGTATTATTCCTGACTCATGTTCCCAGTACTTATCCTATTGTTCTATTCACCTTTCCCTATAGTAATGGCCTCATTTTGTTTTATTATTTTTTTCTCTCTGTGTTTTTCTTTTTCTTATATTATTTTTGAAGACTAGCAGAACACTTTATAGGAAATGAATAGAGCATTTATTTTTATGTGTATTTCTTATCAGATAATATACAACTACAGACATCTAGCTATAGCTACAGCTCTATAATGTTCACTTCCAGTAGTGTGTATGTCCATTTACTTATGGCTGGTATTAATTTTTGGGGAAGGAAAGAGATGGAGAAAATGGAGTTTTGCTATATTTCCCAGGCTTTTTTTTTTTTGTCAGTCATGGGGCTTGTACTCTGGGCCTGAGCGCTGTCCCTCAGCTCTTCAGCTCAAGGCTAGAGCTCTACTGCTTGAGCCACTGCACCACTTCCGGTTTTCTGGTGGTTTATTGGAGATAAGAGTCTCATAGACTTTCCTGCCTGTGCTGGCTTTGAACTGTGATCCTCAGGATTACAGGAGTGAGCCACAGGTGTCTGGCGCCCAGGCTTTCTTGAACTTGTCATCTTCCTGCTTCAGCTTCTTGAGTAGTTGGGATTACATATATATATATATACCACTGCTATTGACTCTATGCTATTATTTCAGAGGATACTTTTTCTGATCATAGATACTAATTCTATACTACTATCAAAATGGATTTGAGGTAGCTTTTGTGTGTGTGTGTGTGTGTGTGTGTGTGTGTGTGTACCACTCCTGGGGTTTTAACTCAGGGCCTAGGTGCTGACACTGAGCTTTTATACTCAAGGCTAGTGCTTTACCACTTGAGCCACAGCTCCACTTCAGGTTTTTGGTGTTGTTTGGAAACAAGAACTTCACCTTCTTTCATGCTTGAGCTGACTTAGAACTGTAATTCTCAGATCTCAGCTTCCTGAGTAGCTAGGATTACAGGCACGAGGTATCTTTTTTATTTTTACATAAAATAGAAAAATTTCAAAATTCAGTATTGAAAACTGGCCACATTTTACTTGATAAAAGAAAACAATCAAGCTGGGCATGGTGTGTGTACCTGTAATCTCTACTGCTGGGAAGGTTGAGGCAGGATTGTGAATTTGTTTGGTGCCAATCTATGCCACAAATGCAAAATCCTATCTTAATAAAGAAAAGAAAAGGAATGTCCATACTGCCTACCTGCTGTCTTTAGGACGTCTGTTTACTGATTCTGCTACACGTTTACATACTTCTATGTCCTAGTATGTGATCACAGGATGATAGTAAATCCCTGTGTTGGAAGTTTGGGATCTAGAGTCAGGGGGACCCAGACACAAATTTCAGGTTTGCTTTAGCTTCCTCATCTAAACATGGGGATAAGACTATCCAACTTATAGGGCTGGCTGTGTGATCTGGGGAAATTTGCTTCAACATCACAGAGCTTGCACAATTTACAGATGTAAATGGAAGCTACTGATGGTCTTGAGATGGACCAGGACAACCTGACGCTCTCAACTGATATTAAGGCGAGGGGTGGTAGTGCTGGTGGTGTAGTGGTATTAAATAAAGAAAACGTTAAAGAAAAATTGATTCTTTTTTTTTTTTTTGTTGTTGTTCGTGGGGCTTGAACTCTGGGCTTTGGCGCTATCCCTGTGCTCTTCAGCTCAAGGCGAGCGCTCTACTACTTGAGCCACAGCGCCACTTCTGGTTTTCTAGTGGTTTTATTGGAGATAAGAGTCTCACAGACTTTTCTGCCAGGGCTGGCTTTGAACCGAGATCCTCAGATCTCAGCCTCCTGAGTAGCTAGGATTACAGGCGTGAGCCACCAGCGCCCTGCTCCAGGTTGATTCTTTATTGCAAGCACTCCTTAATCCTCTTTTAAATGACTGAAGCTGTCTTATGTGGCATCATTTTAGCTGCTTTTGACACCTATCAGGCCCCCCCCCCCTCGTGTTTGTCTGCAGCAGTAGTGCCCAGAAGCAGAGCCAGGCAACATCCCCAGCATAGCCAAGAGGAGCAGCTACAAGGCCACTGAAGTTTCAGAGAGTGACTGGGAAGGAACAGAGACTGCAAAGAGAAGAGACTATAAAGGACTACAGAAGTGCTGAAAGAGTTAGAGACAGCAGGGAGCTCGAAGGCAAAGGCCTCTGAAGAGCCACGGCTGTGGCAGAGCTGCAAGCCCAAATGCTGCAAGAGTTCCAAGGAAGCCAGCAAGAGTTAGCAGCTTGGGCTGCCAAGTAGCTGTAACACTAATAGTGAAAGGTTCTGACATCTTAAGCTCTGAGCTGTAACATTAGTAGCTGGGCACTTACAGTCAGCAGCGGCCACAATAAAAAGCAGGAGATTCTGACACTCTAAGCTTGGAATTGCTGACAGTAAAGGAATTGCACTTTGCCTATTTGTGATTTCCATCCAGATAGAGCAAAAGAACACCCAGCCAATTGGTAACAATATCTACAAAGGAGGTAACACAAATACTGTGTTCACACCAGGCCTATCAAATTGTAATTTTAAGTAATTAGCTACTATGGCTTTTCACAGTTACTTGTACTGCAAAGGTTTGGCCCATTTAGACAAGTGTTCTGGGTCAATGCAGGTTCACCGTGTCTGGATACAGCCTCTTCCCAACAGTTTCTATACCTTCTTTAACACTGTCTCTGCCTTGGCCAACAAAACACAAACAGGTGAGTAGAGTAGAGCTGTGAATTAAACATGTGCTCATAAAAACGATTCTTTAAGGTCAATGTTAGTCACTGCCACTTGGCAGCTGGCACACTTCATTTCTAGCCCTCTTCTCCCCTCTCCTTCTGCATGTGGCCAGATTGCCTTGTAGTAGAAGGACATGAGCAAGGGTGGGAAATAGCTTACTAGAGTCCAGAAACTGCCACACCTCAAGACTGGGCATGTGTCCTCGCAGAAGCAAGAAGGGCCTGTCATTTTAATCAGTGTCACCATAACTACATTATATGTATTATGGCCTGTTTATCCATTGTTTATTGATAGATATTTAGAATATTTTTCCTCCCTTTCCAATTTGCATTGATTTTGTTTCTTTTTCTCATTTGATCTCTGTTTAGGACTTCTAGAACTATACTAAAAATAGCAGTAGTATCAGGCATCAATTGCTCACACTTGTAATCCTAGCTACTAAGCAGGTTGAGATCTGGGGATTATGGTTCAAAGATAGCCTGGCAGGAAAGTCCATGAGACTCTTTTTTTTTTTTTTTTTTTGTCGGTCGTGGGGCTTGAACTCTGGGCTTTGCGTGCTGTCCCTGCACTCTTCAGCTCAAGGCGAGCTCTCTACCACTTGAGCCACAGCGCCACTTCCGGTTTTATGGTGGTTTATTGGAGATAAGAGTCTCATGGACTTTCCTGCCTGGGCTGGCTTTGAACCTCTATCCTCAGATCTCAGCCTCCTGAGTAGCTAGGATTACAGGTGTGAGCCACAGGTGCCTGGCTTCCACGAGACTCTGATCTCTAATAACCACCAAAAAGCCAGAAGTGAGCTGTGGCTTAAGTGGTAGAGTACAAAAGTTCAGGGACAGCATCCAGGCCCTGAGTTCAAGCACTCCTCCTCCAAAAATTTTTTAAAAAAGAGTTTTCAATTCAACATGTCAATTTATATGCACAATGCATGTTAGTATCACCTCTTCCACCTTTCTCCTCCCTCTCCCTTCTATCCTATCCCCCCCTTCCTTGATTCCTCGTTCCAGTTTCATGTATGTACTTTGAGTATTATCACTATATTGGCCTACCATTACTTTCTGTACTTGTCTGTACCCCTTCCCTTGCCCTTCACCCTGAGACAAGACATATTTTAGCTTCTTTTTTTTTTTTTGGTGGGGGGGGGTCCGGTCGTGGGGCCTGAACTCTGGGCCTGGGCGCTGTCCTTCAGCTCTTCAGCTCAAGGCTAGCGCTCTACCACTTGAGCCACAGCACCGCTTCTGGCTTTTTTCTTTTTGCTTATGTGGTGCTAAGGAATCGAACCCAGGGCCTCATGTATGCAAAGTAAGTGCTCTACCATTGAGCCACCTTCCCAGCCCCCTTTATCTTCTTGATATTCATTTTGTTGAACCAATCTATTAATTGTTCAGAAGTTAGTCAGCTTGACTCTGTGTGTGTGTGTGTGTGTGTGTGTGTGTGTGTGTGTGTGTGTGTAGGTATTTTCATTATGAGTTTATATTTTAGGTCTAACTTCATGTAGTTTTATTGTGTTCTATTTGTATTACATTGAATTATCTTTTTCTTTTGAGGATGGGTTTCAATAAGTATCTTAGGCTGCCCTTGAATGATCAATTTTCCTACCTCAGCCTCTACTGTGCTGGTATTACAGGTATGACCCATCATGCTTGCTTGCTTCCTTGAGTTTCATATACTGAACCACTTCTACATTGGTAGGATAAAAATCCCTTGGTCATAATATGTAGGGTTTTTGTTTTTGTTCTTTTGGTGCTGGTCCTGGGGCTTGAACTTAGGGCCTGGGCACTGTTCCTGAGCTCCTTTCACTCAAGGCTAGCACTGTACCACTTGAACTATATCTCCATTTCTGGCTTTTTTTTTTGGGGGGGGGTAGTTAACTGGAAATAAGTTTCACAGACTTTACTGCATAAGTTGGCTTCAAACCATGATCCTCAGATCTCAGTCTCCTGAGTAGCCAGGATTATAGATGTGAGCCATTAGCACCCAGCTTAGATGTAGTTTTTTTTTTTTTTTTTTTTAATGTATTCTTGGATTTGGTTTGCTAGCAGCTTGTTGAGGATTTTAGCATCTGTACTTATAAGATATATTGGTCTATAGGTTTTTTCCCCCCTTGAGCTTTCTTTGTCTGCATATTCTCTAATTTTAAATCTGTAATTAAGCTTTTTATTAAGACGAGGAATAAAGCAAACCAATTCTATAACTCCAAATTTACCACAGTACCAGACCCAGAATATGATCAGGACAAATTTAAGCCTTGATATATTTAAATCATGACTTATTTCCAGTAACTGAAATGTAAGAGATTGCGCTATATTCACTATAGAGAATGTCACAGATTTGGTATTAAAAAGTGTATATTTAAGCTGGGTACTGTAATCGAGCTATTCAGGGGGCTAAAATCTGAGGATTATAGTTCAAAGCCAGCCTGGGTAAGAAGGTCTGTGAGACTCTTATTTTCAATTAAACAGAAAAAAGCCAGAAGTGGAGCTATAGCTCAAGAGGTAGAATACTAGCTTTGAGCACAAAAGCTCAAGGACAGTGCCCAGGCCTTGAGTTTAAGTCCTAGGTCTGGTGCCAACAGAAACATGGTTCTTTTTCCAGTCAGTTGTAAGGCTTGAATTCAGGGCCTGGGTTTTGTCCCTGAGCTCTTTGGCTCAAGACTAGCACTCTACCACTTTGAGCAACAGCTCCACTTCTGTTTTTTTAGAGGTTAATTGGACATAAGAGTCTCACGAGTACTTTTCTGCCTGGGCTGGCTTTGAACTGCAGTCTTCAGATCTCAGCCTCTTGAGTAGCTGGGATTACAGGTGTGAGCCACTGGCACCTGGCTTTATTGACTTTTTTTTTTTGTTGGTCATGGGGCTTGAACTCTGGTCCTGGGTACTGTCCCTCAGCTCTTCAGCTCAAGGCTAGCTCTCTATCACTTGAGCTAAGCACCACTTCTGGTTTTCTAGTGGTTTATTGGAGATAAGAATCTCACGGACTTTCCTGCTCAGGCTGGTTTTGATCCACAATCAGACCTCAGTCTCCTGAGTAGCTAGGATTACAGGGGTGAGCCACCAGCAACCAGCTTGACTTTCTTAAGTGTTTTGTTTCATTTTCTCATTTGGGAAAAAATATTGTTTTTAAATTTTCTGATATCTGGGGCTGGGAAGGTGGCTCAGTGGTAGAGCGCTTGCCTTGCATGCATGAGGCCCTGGGTTCGATTCCTCAGCACCACATAAGCAAAAAGAAAAAAAAGCCAGAAGTGGCGCTGTGGCTCAAGTGGTAGAGCACTAGCCTTGAGCTGAAGAGCTGAGGGACAGTACCCAGGCCCAGAGTTCAGGCTCCACGACAGGACCCAAAAAAAAAAAGTTTTTTTTTCTGATATCTATACACAATGTTTTTATTGTGCCTCTTAGACTTTATTTTGATTTATTTTTGTTGTTGTTGTTAGTTGTGGGGCTTAAACTCTGGGTTTGGGTGCGGTCCCTCAGCTCTTCAGCTTAAGGCTAGCACTCTACCACTTGAGCCACAGTGCCACTTCTGGTTTTCTGAGTTGTTTATTGGAGATAAGAGTCTCATGAACTTTCCTGCCTGAGCTGGCTTTGAACCGCAATCCTCAGATCTCAGCCTCCTGATTAGCTAGGATTACAGGCGTGAGCCACTGGTACCTGGCTTTAGACATTTTATAAACATGGCAGTAAAAGCAAGATACCATATAAATTATGATTTTTTTTTTGTGGTGGTATGGGGTTTGAACTCAGGGCCTCTCACTTGCTAGGCTGCTGTTTTACCACTTGAGGTACCCCTCAAGCCTTGCCTTTTACTGGTTATTTTAGAGCTGGAATCTAGCCAACTTTTCTGCTTGGGCTGGACTTGAGCCACACTCTTCCATATCTCAGTGTTCTGAGTAGCTAGGGTTATTAGGTGTGAGTCACTGGGGCCAACTTTTATGTTTATATTGATAGTTCAAAGATTTTCATTGGCTTACATCAGTTATATGGAAGAGGGGGAGATTTCATTGCTACATGTCTATATATGTTAAAGTTGTATTCCAATCAATTTCACCTACTCTTATACCCTGCACCCTTCATTTTAAGAAATAATGTCTCCAATAGGTTTCCTCATTTTTCGTTCCTTCTTTTTTTTTGTTGTTGTTTGTGGGACTTTAACTCGGGGTGTGGGCACTGTCCCTGAGCTTTTTTTGGTCAAGGATAGCCCTCTACCACTTTGAGCCACAGTGCCACTTCTGGTTTTCTCAGGGTTAATTGGAGATAAGAGTCTTTCTTTCAGACTTTCCTGCCCAGCTGGCTTTGAACTGGGATGCTCACTCAGATCTCAGTCTCCTGAATAGCTAGGCTTACAGTGCCCAACTCATTCAGTTTTCATAGTTGGAAATAGTCTTATTTGGATAGAATTGTCTTCTTTATTGTCACAACCCCCTTCTGCAAGGTCTCACCTGCTCCATAAGGTCTATTTTTCTTTCCTTCTCTCCTACTATTGATCATCAGTTTTTGTTGAGTCTGTGTTTTCTATGCTAGACCAGGCAGAAAAGCCCCCATGAGACTTTTTTTTTTTTTTGTCAGTCATGGGGCTTGAACTCTGGGCCTGGGCGCTGTCCCTCAGCTCTTCAGCTCAAGGCGAGCACTCTACCGCTTGAGCTACAGCGCCACTTCCTAGTCTGTGTTTTCATATATACAACACATTAGTTACATACACTAGTATCAATCCTTAATCTTCATTCAAAATGTTGTTTTTCCATACAGGATAGAGGGAAAAACAAATAATAAGGACTATTAAGTCACACGGCAAGCCAGTGATCGAGGGAGCTGAGAATAACCTGACTGCACATCTCTCCTTTCTGACTCTCCAGTTCCTTTAGCCATTGCTATGATTTGGATATGAAATGTGACACCAAAAAGGCTCATATGTTGAAAGCTTGGCCCTCTGCTGGCAGATTTGCTGTCTGAGAGGTAGTATGCGGGCTCTGACCTAACCAATGGATTCACTGACTCAAAATTGGATGGCATTATTGGGAGGTCATGGAAACTTTTGGAGGTAGAGCCCCAATAAGAGAAAATTGGACACTGGCAGCGGGGTTGGTGGTGGTGGTGGTGGGGAGTTTGTTGGTAGGTATTATTTTTCCTGACCACTTTGTTCTCTTTGATTCTTGTATGCTATAAAGTGAGTAGCCTTGCTCCACCACATGATCTCTGCTATGATGTTTGACCTCATCACAGTACAATAGAACCAAGTGCCCATGGCCTGAAACCTTCAAAACCATGAGCCAAAATAAAATCTATGTTCCTAAATTTTGTTTATTGCATTATTGCAGCAATGGAAAACTAACAGTGCCATCCTACACTTGAGCAGGGTGATGCCTACTAATAGTCTGCTTCAAAGCAGAGAAACCATTTTTCTTCATTGGTTATAAGGTGTGAATGGCGACTGAGTTTTTCCCTTGGTTGATCTTGTGAATGATCTCACTCATATGTTTCCATGTATCCTGGACCTAATTAAACCAGTGTTTAAAACTAAAACTGAGAGGGTGGGTAGAAAAAAGGAAAAAAAAAAAGGGAGGATTCAAAGAGAGATATGAAGATACTAGGAATAAGAAAAACTGGTCTTTTGGCATTCTTTCAGTTGTTTTATTTTTGCCTTGGGCAGAAGTCTGGTGTTTTCTAGCAGTTGTGCAAGGCTGTTAAAATGAACCAAATGATAAGAGAACAAATGACAAAAGAACCTTTCTAGAACCTTCTACCCTCTACTAGATGAATGAAACTAAAAAGCAGTGGTGCCTAGTTCCTTTGGCTTTACTTTTTTTTTTTTTTTTTTTGGGTCCGGTCGTGGGGCCTGAACTCTGGGCCTGAGCGCTGTCCCTCAGCTCTTCAGCTCAAGGCTAGTGCTCTACCCCTTGAGCCACAGCGCCACTTCCGGCTTTTTTCTTTTTGCTTATGTGGTACTGAGGAATCGAACCCAGGGCCTCAGGCATGCAAGGTAAGCGCTCTACCACTGAGCCACCTTCCCAGCCCTACATATTTTTATATTACTAGTTCCCATAAAAAGCAAGTGTGAGATAGTTATCTTAACAGTCCACTGTCTTTGATGCTTCAGGATTAGTGGAAAGGAAGACTGGAATAAATGGTGGTTACCAGACATGGGAACTGCAAACTCCTCAAGTGTTCCAGCTCGACTGGAGTTTTCAGGGAGGATCTGCTAGCTTTATCCTCATGGGGTGCTTCCTTCCATCTGGGGAGGCCTTTCCTGAAGCTTTGGCGCTACAGGTGGTTACCTGAGATACTCCCACAACCTCACTTGGCCATGTTAGTTAGGGTCAGTCAGCTTTGGTAGTGGAGCACTCTAGCTGCTCTTTTGGCCATGGGAGAATGACTTGATAGGGTACTAAATGGCTAACCCTAAGTTACTGGGCTGAATTGTCAGAAACTGTTAATATTTGACCACTGTGACTTTTTATTTACTTTTTTAATTTTTATTTTATTGTAAAGATGCTGTATAGAGGGGTTACAGTTACACTGTGACTTTTTTTTAAAAAGGCCCTTTTATATAGTTTTGGTTTAAACTTCCCAAAAGGGTGAAGAAGATACAGAAGCCCAAATGATGTATTGCCTGCATTAGGAAACAATTTTTTTCCAGAACATTAACCTCTCAATTTATTTTTTTGTCTTATACAAGGTTCTTTTATGAGTTAACTTTTGTCTCCTTAAAAGGAATGTTCTAATTTCTAGTACGTCATAATGGATCTTATTTGGAAACAAAGCAACAAAGTTAAAATGAGGTTGCTCAGAAGAGATCTACTAGGACTGGTGCCTTCATGCAAAGAGGACAGATGTGTATAAAATGATGATATGGAGACATAGAGGATTGGGCTGTATCTATAAACCAGACATTACCTGAAGCTTCCTTTGGATATGCTAGGAGAGAATCAGTTCTTACCCTACTACCTTCAGGAGGTGCCAAGTCTTGTTAATCCCTTAATTTTGGATGTCTGTCCTCCAGAATGGTTAAGATGGTACGTTTTTTGTTGGTTTAAGCCACTCAGTTTTTAGTACCTTGTTACAGCCTTAGGAAACTAATAGTCTCTCTTAAGTAGGGCAAACTACTGTTGGCAAGAAACAAAAGCAAAGCCTTGTTTAAAATGGTACAGTGGGGCTGGGAAGATGGCTCAGTGGTAGAGTGCTTGCCTCGCATGCATGAGGCCCTGGGTTTGATTCCTCAGCACCACATAAGAAGAAAAAGCCAGAAGTGGCCCTGTGGCTCAAGTGGTAGAGTGCTAGCCTTGAGCTGAAGAGCTGAGGGACAGCACCCAGACCCAGAATTCAGGCCCACAACCGATCAAAAAAAAAGAAAAAAAAAAGGTACAGAGGTTTAATGCCTAGATCTATGATCTAGGATCATAGATTTGTGGTTATCTTTTCCATTGAGACTTTTCTCTTTCCTACTCTGGCCCAACAGATTTGTTTGTTCAGCTATAACAAAGGTAGCTTTGTAAGTCACAATTTGTGCACACAAGAACACATATACACTCCTCATACAATTCAACATATTTATTCCTACATTGGTTTCCAAGTCTTCCGTAGGCAGCTGTTAATTTCTACCCCACTTGAAGGAATCTGTTCAAATGATAGAAAAACCATCATTTTATCCTAGAGAGATACAAAGATCTGCTGATACTCTCCTGGAAGTGCTTCTTGTTAAAAAGTTTAAAAGGTGGGAGAGTCTGGATTTATTATCAGAATTATGTTCCAAAGGATCAGTGTTAACGGGCTCCACTGGGGGATGCTGTAGTGCGTGAGCAGAGCAAGGGCGGGGACAGCTGCTGCTTCCAGAGGAGGAAGGGCCTCATGCAGAACCGTGTGCAATTCTCTGACAGCTCTTTTATGTTAAACGTTTTTTAGGATCCAGCTTTATAAATAAGCCTAAATGAACAAAAGAACAGATTATAAATTAGCTGACTTCCATCTAATGAGATTAAATTCACTAGAACGATATATACAAAGGGAGGCATGCAGATTCACATAGGTACTTTCAGTCTGTCTGGCTATTCTCATTTTTCAGTCAAATCAAGAATCAACTTTTGACTGTTACAATATTATCTTCCCCTAGCAAAACAGTCCTTTACTACTTGGCCATTTCATGGTTCATTACCGCTTCCATTAAGAGACAGTCAGGGGAATGGAAAGAAGTAAATTTGCATTTGAGCCAGCCATCTGGTACCTTTAGGATATGGAAAGAGTTATAAGCTATAGCCTAGGATGGAGTTATAATTTGACTATAGATTCAAGCTATTCATGATCTCTCTCTGCTCCTTTTATCCATCACTCCTGCAAGTAGCTGATATGTTGGGAAAATAAATTTCTAACACAAGACATGAAATTCATTAGCCATAAAGGGAAAAATCTAATGAATGCAACTACACTTACATTAAAAGTTTGTGAGTACAAAAGGATACCTTAGAGCAAATTAAAAACAAAAGAACTCATATACTGGAAGGAGAAATGCACAGCTTACAATCCAACAAAAGTTTAATATAATAATATAAGGAGCTCTTATAAATTGGTAATTTTTATTTTATTTTATTTTTGTCATTTATGGGGCTTGAACTCAGGACTTGGGTACTGTCCCTGAGCTCTTTTGCTCAAGGCTAAGGCTAGCACTCTACCACTGAACCATGCCACTTCTGGTTTTCTGGTGATTAACTGGATATAAGGGTCTCACAGACTATCCTGCCTGGTCTGGCTTTGAAACTTGATCCTCAGATCTCAGCCTCTTGAGTCTCTAGGATGACAGATGTGAGCCACTGGCACCTGGCTGGATAAAAATTTTTAAAAAGAAAAAGAAGTGAACAGGGGCTGGGAAGGTGGCTCAGTGGTTGAGTGGTTGCCTTGCATGCATGAGGCCCTGGGTTCGATTCCTCAGTACCACATAAGCAGAAAAAGCTGGAAGTGGCACTGTGGCTCAAGTGGTAGAGTGCTAGCCTTGAGGTGAAGGACAGCGCCTAGGCCCAAAGTTCAAGCCCCACGACTGACAAAAAAAGAAAGAAAGAAAGAAAGACAAGAAAAAAGAAAGAAAGAAAAAGAAGCAAGCAGGGAAGGGATGGGAAGGGGAAACAAAGGAGGAGGCTACAATGCTTGATAAGAAATGTACTCATTATCTTGCCCATGTAATTTTATAACCCCTCTGTACAGTATTTTCACAATGATAAATAAATATATAAAAAGAAGCAAGCAAACAGGAATTACACAGAATGGGAAACAAATATGATTAGTAATATACACCTGTGCTACATATGGGTATGGAATCAGGGAAATGCGAATAAGAATGACAAATAGCATATTTTAAGCATTTGGCTGACAAAACTCAATCTGACTTAACTATTACTAAAGGAATTAGGGATCAAAAGGATCCCTAGTTCTTGGTGGGAGTGCAGCTTGGGAAACAATTTGGCATTACTCTATTAAGCTGAACACTTATATCCCCTATTACCAGAAACCCTATTCCCAAGTGTAAGCCAAACTTTTGCCTGTATATATTACCAGGAGATATGAACAAGAATGTTCATAGCAGCACCAGTCACAACAGTCAGAAACACAGCATTGGAAGAGTTAAATTCATTATGGAATGGTCACATAGTTGCAAAAATGAGCAAACAATACAACATGGTTAACAACATGGATGAACCTCAGTAGAATACAGCTAAGTTAATAAAACAAAACAACTCCAAAACTGGAATAGCGTACACCTCACAATCTCTTCTCTAAAAAGTTAAAAAACGGAAGTGGCGCTGTAGCTCAAGTGGTAGAGCGCTCGCCTTGAGCTGAAGAGCTGAGGGACAGCGCCCAGGCCCAGAGTTCAAGCCCCATGGCCGACCAAAAAAAAAAAAAAAAAAAGTTAAGCCGGGCGCTGGTGGCTCACGCCTGTAATCCTAGCTACTCAGGAGGCTGAGATCTGAGGATCGCGGTTCAAAGCCAGCCCGGGCAGGAGAGACCGTGAGACTCCTATCTCCAATAAACCACCAGAAAACCGGAAGTGGTGCTGTAGCTCAAGTGGTAGAGCGCTGGCCTTGAGCTGAAGAGCTGAGGGACAGCACCCAGGCCCAGAGTTCAGGCCCCACGACCGACAAAAAAAAAAAAAAAAAAAAAAAAGTTAAAAAACAAGTAAGTAATATAACCTTTAGATATATATTATTCTTGATAAAGTATTTAAAAATAGAAAGTCAAAAAAAATGGAAAGCACAAAATCTGTTCGGTGACCTCGAAGCAGAAGAAAAATACAGGGATAGCAATTACATAGGGATAAAATATTGTGCAAGTCTTGTTCCTATTTGATGGTAAGTACCAGAATTTTTTATTATTAAAATTTAAAAATAAGTAGATAAGTAAACAAATAAAATATGGCTATGCATGTACCAGTGAGAACTGTGTATCCTAACTCAAGGATTATGATTAATCAAAACATGTGCATCTAACAGGTCCATTAAAAACTGGGTACAGCAGGGCACTGGTGGCTCATGCCTATAATCCTAGTTACTCAAGAGACTGAGATCTGAGGATTGCACTTCGAAGCTAGCCCAGGCAGAAAAGTCTGTGAGAGACTTAAGTCCAATAAAGTACTCAGAAAAAGCCAGAGTGGCACTGTGGCTCAAGCAGAAGAGTGCTTGTCTTGAGCAAAAAGAAGCTGGGGGACAAAACCCAGGCCCTGAGTTCAAGTCCCAGAACCAGAAAAACAAACAAACAAAAAAGCCTTGGGCATTAGACTGCCTCCTAGGTCACTAATCCTCAGGTGTTTAAATTATGGAGCATTTGCAGAAAATAAAAACAACCACCACAAAAAACTGGGCATTGGTGGCTCACATCTATAATCCTACCTATTCATGAGACTGATATCCATGCCAGTCTGGAATTAAAACCCCAGCACACACACAAAATGAACCAACCAACCTACCAAAGCACAGAGAGGGCCACTAGAATAAAAAAGTAAAAAATGAAAACTACTGGTTATCTATTTCCACATATGAAGCTAGGAAGGTAAGGCCTCGTTACTTCATTGACTTGCAAAGGCCCCGATTTTCTGCATTATTCAAGGAAGCAGTCCTGTATGAGACTGACAAATTGCTACAGAGAACAGAGAAGGAAAGCTTCTGCAACCCTTTTAAGACACTGGTAATGTACTCTGATTTCCCTCCTCATTATGAATGATTTTTCACTTTTATGCTTAATTTGAAATCCTTTTTCTTAAGTTGGGCTTTTTATAAGCTTTGGGCCACATAAAAATCTATCTTTTTGGTGTTGGCAGCCGCCACTGCGCCAGTGCGCCCTCTGTTTTGCTGAGCTCCAGCAGAAGGAGAAGGGGGGGTTGAGGCCGCTCCTCCATGGCTCGCACCAAGCAGACCGCCCACAAGTCCACCCGGGGCCAGGCGCCCAGGAAGCGGCTGGCGACCGAGGGGTGAAGAAGCCGCCCCGCTACAGGCCTGGTGCTGTGGCGCTCCGTGAAATGAGACGCTACCAGAAGTGCACAGAACTTCTGATTCGCAAGCTCCCTTCCCAGCGTCTGGACATTGCTCAGGACTTCAAAACAGATCTGCGCTTCCAGAGCGCAGCTGTCGGTGCTTTGCAGGAGGCGAGTGAGGCCTATCTCGTTGGCCTTTCTGAAGATACCAATCTGTGTGCTATCCATGCCAAACGTGTGACAATTATGCCAAAAGATAGCCAGCTAGCACGCTGCATACGTGGAGAACCTGCTTAAGAATCCACTAAAATGGGGGGCATTTCATTCTCAAAATCCGCCCCCCCCTTTTCTTGCTATCAGTAGTTCTGAATGTTAGATTTTTTTCCCATGGGGTCAAAAGGTACCTAAGTATATGATTGCCAGTGGAAAAATAGGGGACAGAAATCAGGTATTGGCAGTTTTTCCATTTCCATTTGTGTGTGAATTTTTAATATAACTGTGGGGATATAAAGCATTAATGCAAGTCAAAATGTTTCAGCAGTTCAACTTTATAAATCTGTTAAATTTTTCTGGACAATGCCAGCATTTGGATTTTTAAAAAAAATAAGTAAATTTCTTATTGATGGCAACTAAATGGTGTTTGTAGCATTTTTATCATACGGTAGATTCCATCCATTCACTCCACTTTTCTGAGTTGTCCTACATGCAAGTTCATGTTTTTAATGTTGTCTGTCTTCTGTGTTGTTCCTGTAAGTTTGCTATTAAAATACATTAAACTAAAAAAAAAATCTATCTTTTTTTCTTGGTAATCCATTCATATGGTTTTCATTCTTTTCTTATGCCTGTCTGACTTTATTTCCCTTTCTTTATTCCCCTATTCTCTCTCTCTCTCTCTCTCTCTCTCTCTCTCTCTCTCTCTCTCTCCCCCCCTCCTTTTTTTGTTGGTACTGGATTTTGAACTCAGGCAGGGCTTTGAGTGTGCTAGAATAGATATTCTAGTGCTTAAACTATGTCTCCAACCCACACATAAACACTTTCAAAATGTATAAAAAGGCATATAGTAGATCTCCCAGTCTTCTTTCCAGAAGAATCAAGTCATGTGTAGCACTTTTATGAGGTAGTCTATATGCATGCAATCATAGGCATATATTTCCCTTCCCATTTATTATTTATTTTGAAATAATTTCAAAATAAATACAGACAAATCATGAGACTAGTCCAAGGATACATTTTCCTTTAAGTGACTGGAGAGTAATTTGTTAAAATGTGTATAAAAGTGATAACATAGAGCCAGGCACTGGTGGTCACACCTCTGATCTTAGCTGTGATCTCAGGAAACAGATTTGAGGATCATGGTTTGAAGCCAGCCCAGTTAGGAAAGTATATGAGACTTTAACACCAAAAAGCTAAAAGTACAACAGTGGCTCAAAGAGTGGAGCACAGCCTTGTGAAAAAAAGCTAAGACATAGTGCCCAGGCCCTGAGTTCAAGTTCCAGTATCTGTACACACTTAAAAAAGTGGCAATAGCCGGGTGCCAGTGGCTCACACCTGTAATCCTAGCTACTCAGGAGGCTGAGATCTGAGGATTGTGGTTCAAAGCCAGTCTAGGTAGGGAAGGCTGTGAAACTATTTTCTCCAATAAACCACCAGAAAACCAGAAGTGGAGCTGTGGCTCTAGTGGTAGAGTGTTCACCTTGAGCTAAAGAGCTGAGGGACAGTGTCAGGCCCAGAATTCAAGCCCTATGACTGACCAAAAACAACAACAAAAAAAAGTGGCAACATATAAAGATATTTGTTATAAACCTATAAAACAAAGAATGGGAAAACATGAATACCCAATGTCTCTAACTCCTATGTAACACTAGACTTACTGTTTTCTTTCTTCCTATACCTGTCACGGTTAACAGTATGACCATGGTTCCTAATACTGCTGCCACTTTCCTTACCTGGGACCTCTGTGTAGATACCTTCCTCAATCCACTCAGGCTCTGATATTGTGCTGGGCTGTTTTAGCTACCTTTCCCTAGAGATGTTCCCTCATCCTTAAGCCAGACCACCAGCCAATGGCTTTGGAATAAATTATTCAGGAAGAAAGTAAGGTACTAGGAAAGAGGAAGAAAAGGGGAAGAAATGTGAAGATCTCTCTTTTTATACTAGTGATAACGTACTATACTTACTGTCCTTTATTTTGTATTCATTCAATACGTATATATTAATGAGATAGCTCATTGATCAAAGAGCTTCCTTATCCTTATGGCCCCATGCTATTCTTTTTATAGCATAAATACAGTATAGTTTAGGGATGAACTACAGTAATTTAACCATTCTCCTACTGAGGTATATCTATTACTTGCAAGAGCAAAAAATATTACTTGCGAGAGCAAGTAATGTTGGATGTGCGTAATTCTGCTTACATTTTTATCTGTGTTGTGAGTCAAGGGCACATAATTTGTAATTTTGACAGATCACTTGCAATGGCTCTTCAACAATAATGTATAAGAATGCTTTTAACTTGTTCAGTAATGTCAGGGAATTGAGAACATCTGGCCATGTGTGAGTTATAAAATCAAAGCCAACAAAGACAAGACAAAACCTGGAGCTTAAATCCACCCAAAAGAGATAGTGGCAGCTTCTTACCTGTTGCATCAGCGTATAAGATCTTCTCATCACTACTTTGAAAATTACAGGAAAGAAAAAGTTTCCTTCCTTCAATTTTATCAATTTGGCTGTTTATCACACTAACAGAACAAAGAGGGATAGGTCTACAGAAGAAAGAAAAGAAGAAAGTGAGTTTTTACCAAACACTGAAAGATGATCAAGTACATGATACAGACTTTTCTGAAACTTGACACAGGTGAGCATGGACTTCCTTAGTTAAAATATTCCTTACAAACATTTATAAACACTCAATTCTCCAATAGCAACATTTAAAAAATTGATCTTACCAGGCACCGGTGGCTCATGCCTGTAATCCTAGCTACTCAGCAGGCTGAGATCTGAGGATCACAATTCAAAGCCAGCTCAGGTAGGAAAGTCTGTGAAACTTTCATCTCCAATAAACGACCAGAAAACTGGAAGTAGTGCTGTGGCTCAAGTGATAGAGTGCTAGATGTAGCTGAAGAGTTGAGGGACAGCATCCAGGCCCAGAGTTCAAGCCCTATGACCAACGCCCCCCCCCCCCCAAAAAAAAAAAGAAGAAAAAAAAAGAAATCTATCCTGTTTCCTTTCTCTCAACTTCACTATTCTCAGGCAAACATTCTGGACCTTTTTCATTCTCCCTATTTTATTCTTCTAGGACTCTGATTACAGGATATTAGAACTTTTTATTTGTCCTTTATAGTTAAAGCTGTCTAAAAAATATTTTCCACTGGGTCATCAGTGGCTCTGGCCTATAATCCTAGCTAGCTATTCAGGAGTCTGAGATCTGAGAATCATGGTTTGAAGCCAGCCTGGGCAGGAAAGTATAATCCATGATATGCTTATTTCCAAATAGCCACTAAAAAGCTGTACATGGAGCTATAGCTCAAGTGGTAGAGCTCTAGCCTTGAGCAAAAATCTAAAGGTCAGCACTCAGGCACTGAGTTTAAGTGTTAAAGCCCTAGGACCAGTACACATACACAAATTGGTTTCATATTTTATCTCCCTACCCTGCCCTTCCCTTTCTCACCCCTCCCTCCCTCTCAAGCTTTCTTCTTCTTTCTTCTAAGCCTAGATCTGAAAATAACTTATAAGGCTTATCTAACCTATTAAATTGCTAACTCTAAATATCTAAGCTGTCACCTCTAGGAAAAGTATTATCTCTTAATTTTTTCCCCCTGAACTTCAAAAAGGTTATACAATGGGGTTACAATTTAAAGTGTTCATTTATGTATCCAGTGCTTCTTGATCAGTCACATCTTCCATTATTCTCCTCTATCCCATCTGTTCCCACCCCTGGACTCATTTCACATTTCTCTTTTCCTTTTTCACATATGGACATTGGGTGTTCTAGCTATATTTGTCTCTTATTAATGGATGAGGAAAGTGAGGCCCAGAGAGCCTATATAACTTACCAAAGCTACATGTCTACTTGATATGTGAATATGTGGTTTTAACAGTCAGTCTGGATGAAAGTTCTACTTCCCATTTGAGCTTGTTATAGCTGACAAATAGCTGAAGTGGCCATGTTAGTGTGCATGTAGGATATATTTCACTATCACTTTCAAACGGTGGAATTGGTGAAGGATTTAGTGTTACCATTATCACCACTATGAAGGATATGGATCTGTAAAAGCTCGTGAATAAATTTTAATGGAAGGAGGAATCATCTTTTGAAGAGAAATGATTTTAGATTTCACTGGGTTGTGAAAAATTTTAAATCATGTAAAACATCTATGAATTTTTAGTGAAAAAAATACAGGATAGGATTTAACTGTGCATTTTAGAAGAATAAGCTTCTAAAAAATGGAACCAATTGGTGCAAGATTGTTGAAGTGATCTGAGCTTCTGAAAAGTAAAAACATAGTGAAAAGCAACCTAAACTCTAAAAAAGCAAACAAAACAGAAGCCTAAGAATGACCATTTTCCCTTTTCATTTAAAGAACACTAGTGAATGTAGTTTTAAGTTTTGTTTTAAGCTGAGCATGGTGGTACCTGTAAACCCAGAATTAGAGAGGCTAGGTGGCAGGAGGATTGTGAATTCAAGTCCAGCCTGGGCCATATAGTGAGACCCTGACTCAAAAAACAAAAACCAAATAGGAAAAAAAACCCCAACAAATCACGACCCAGAATAAAGTGTTGCTTTAAATGCCTGTAGTAGACTAATACTTAGAGAGTATTTCCTGTGTTTTCTATCTATAAAAATTCACATTTACATCTCTTGCTTTCACACTTTTTGGGCAGTACTGAAACCTTTCTATACAGATTGCCCACAAGGTGGAGTAATTGTAACAGGCAAATGGAAAAGTCATTCTCACAGCTTTTGAGTTTCTAAAGATTCAGAGGAAAGGTTTTAGGCTTCATCTGCACAGCTTTATCAAGGCAGTTTCTGCAGGTCTACATTTCTGTTCATTTTTAGTTGCCTTTAATAGCCCTCTAATATTTTCTCTACTGTCACCACATGGTGAAGGGGCAGAGACGAGAATGAGTAATATAGCTACTAGTTAAGGAATACTGCAGATTAACCACCACTATCCCCAGCTAGGGAGAGGCAAAGCAGAATCCTGCCTTATAGGTCTCAGAGGAAGCTGTTCTTAAAGGACCTTATTTAAAACTTACAGTTTTTAGGGCTGCAAGAAAATCAGTCTGAAATGCTTTAAGCCACCAAGATTGAGGCAATTTGTTAAGGTAGCCCTAGGAATGAATGCACTATTGGGGTATAAAAAATTTAGAGGCGGGGCTGGGAAGGTGGCTCAGTGGTAGAGTGCTTGCCTTGCATGCATGAGGCCTTGGGTTCGATTCCTCAGCACCACATAAACAAAAAGAAAAAAGCCGGAAGTGGTGCTGTGGCTCAAGTGGTAGAGCGCTAGCCTTGAGCTGAAGAGCTGAGGGACAGCGCCCAGGCCCAGAGTTCAGGCCCCACGACCAGACCCCCCCCCCCAAAAAAAAAATTTAAAGGCACTTCATGAAAAAACAGTCTTTTTACCTATTCCTGACATTTTTTTTTTTTTTTTTGGTTTTAAACAGCTACATTTTCATGTCTACAAATTCTATGGGATTCTATAACAAATCTGCCCAATAATCTTTATAGTTTCCTTTTGCTTTTCCTTTTTTGTGACTTTAATTCTTTACACATCTCACATTTTGTTCTTCTATATTGTGTATCATTGTCATGAATATCTTAAATCTCTGAGAGTCTAAATTTGTTATTTACTGTTCCTGCTGACAATTACTTTTGATAATTTGCTTACATATTTGGGGCAGGAAGTGCTACTTATTTTGAAGGAAGAGGAATACCTTTTAGAATTTGTCATGTTGCATTAAGAAGTCCAATTGTGGCCTGGCACTTGTGGCTCACGCCTATAATCCTAGCTACTTAGGAGGCTGAGATCTGAGGTTCAAAGCCAGCCTGGGCAGGAAAGCCTGTGAGACTCATCTCCAATAAACCACCAGAAAATTGGAAGTGGCGCTGTGGCTCAAGTGGTAGAACACTTGCCTTGAGCTGAATTTCTTAGGGATAGTGCCCAGGCCCATAGTTCAAGCACCATGATTGACCAAAAAAAAAAAAAAGTCCAGTCAAGTTTGTGAAGTGATTTGTCATGAATGGGTTATGGGCATGCTGAGACACAACCTCTCAGCAGGTTAATCACCTCTAGTTATGAGCTTTGTCTCTCTTTATATACTAGGGATAAGAAAATAAGTCAAGTGATTGAAGGGCTGGAAATGATTTGAGATGGTTAAGGAATGGTTTTGCTTCTTAAAAGTAAGAAGGTACTTAATGCTCAATTAACACTGGAAATTATCTTCAATTAACAATAAAAATGTTAATCTTAAGTTGTTATATTTAGTATCCAAAGGCCTATTAACTGCTCAATTAAGTGTATTATTCATATTAATGTTTTGAACTAAAATGACTATATACAAAAAGATAAGGCCTGATAAATACTATTATTCAATGTTTTATTCTGTTTATTTTATTTTTCAGTATTAAGGTTATGATCTCACATTTGCTAGACTGGTGCTCTACCACTTGACCTATGCCCACAACCCTGCTTTTTGTTGGTTATTTTGGAGGTGGAGCCTTGAAGACTTTTCTGCCTCAAACCATAACTCGTCCGGTTTCAGCCTTCTGAGTAGCTGTAGTTATAGGCTTGAGTCACTGGTACCCAGCCTGGGGGTGGGGAAAAGGCTCTTTATATAATCCAGGCTGGCCTTGAACTCTAGATCCTCCTGCCTCAGCCTTATGAGTGCTGAGAGTGTAGATTTGTACTACCATGTATGGTTTATAGATACCTTTCGAGCTAATTTGCAATCCCAACATTTTATTTCAGCTGGCAAAAATGTAGAGCTGCTATGGAAAATAGAGGGTTTCTCAATAAATTAAAATAGAACTACCATATCATCAGCAATACCACTTTTGGATATTTATACAAAATAACTGAAATCAGAATCTTTTTGTTTTCTGTCGGTGTGAGGCTTGAACTCTGGGCCTGGATGCTGTCCCTGCACTCTTTAGCTCAAGGCTAGTGCTCTACCATTAGTCACAGCGCCACTTCTGGTTTTCTGGTGGCTAAATGGAGATAAGAGTCTCATGGACTTTCCTGCCTGGCCTGGCTTTGAACTGTGATCCTCAGATCTCAGCCTCCTGGGTAGCTAGGATTATAGGCGTGAGCTACCGGCACCTGGCTTGAAATCAGAATCTTGACAGGATAATAGTATACTAATATTGACTAATGCATTATTTTCAATAGCCAAGATGTAGAAACACTACAAAATTCCCAGTAACAGATAAATGGCTATCTCCCACTTAGAAAGTATGGAAGGGTATTTCTAAACTCCCTGACCTGTGATTGTTCCTTGTTTCTAGGTCTTCAGAGTAGTTCAGTCCCAATTAATTGGCCTCCTTTCAAGGTGACTCCTATCATTGAGGATTAGAAATTTCCTCAGTGTGACCCTGAATGAGAAGAATGAGGGCAAAAGAGTGGCAATATTCTGAAGGGAGCAAGAGCATCAAGAATCAAAAAAGAGGTGACAGGACAGCTAAAAACACATGGAGAAACAAGATAATACAGAGAAAGCTAGGATACCATCCATAGCTCTAACCTGGCTTGTGAGGGGTGGATCGATGGGAAGCTGAAGCCACAACCTCAAGGTGTGTGATAACACACTGGCAGTCCTAGCTGCAGGAGAAACCCAAAGTTCTGTAGTAGAGTCCTAGGTCCAGTGCAGAGATATTGTGTGACAATGAGTCCCCCTGTGTGGCAGGCTAGAATTGGAGAAGGGGTCAACTATTTGGGACTGAGCTACACTGTAGACCTGAAAACAAGGAATAATCACAAGTCAGGGGGTCTGGGGCTCATCCCCTTCTACAGTGTCTGGGTAGGAGAAGAATCTTTAAATATAGAAATTTACCTTTTATAATTGATGTTAAGATTGGCAGTCATGACAATTCCCCCAGCTCTAGCTGCACATTTACCAAGAGCAACATCAATGATGGATGCGGTGGCACCTCCGTGAAGGAATCTAGTTACACAGCAGAGGAAGGAAAATGTTTTCAGAAGTTCAGGAAGCAGAAAGCCTCTTAAGAGGGAGAAGTCACACCAGCATCTTCTTATCATTACTTAGCAGTAGCCTGCTTAATATCCCAAGTTTGGTGTATTGAATGTCAAGTAATGCTCATGCCCCCAACTTTGTTCATGGCATAATGGGGCAGGCTTACGTATTTGTGGTAAATTTGGAACTTAATAGTAATAATGAATTTACAATAAATAAAAAGATACAGTATAATTTAGAACATTCACATATGATTTTTATTAAATAAGCTATACTCATTTATTGTTTTTTGTAAAAGCTTAAGAAATGCAGATAAATTCTATGCCTCCACCAGAAAGAATGACATTGCCCCATTTGTTAGGAAATGGAAAGGCTTGGAAAAAATTATATTAAGTGAAGTAAGCCAGGCCCAAAGAAACATAGGTTCCATGGTTTCCCTTATTTGCAATATCTAGTGTATGTCTGAGTCGAGCAGAAAAGGTCAGATAAGGTGTGTTAGGGAAATGAACCCTAAGATATGTATTCAAATGTTTTTTTTCTTTCATGCGATTGTTTCTAACGCATTTATAAGAATATTTCTTTGTTGCTTTGTATGTCCCTCCCCCACAGTATAACCCCTGCTTTCACTGTATTTGATGTCGGTATAATTTGTGGAGGGGAAGGGGAAAAACAAATCGTTTAAATAGGGATACAGGTGGACCCACTGCAACAATGAGATGTACAAGTCGTTATGTCGAAAACGAACTTTACAACTTTGGTGGGGGGTCGGGGGGTCGGGGAGGACTGGGTGGGGGGAGGGTAGGGGGAGGATGGGAAGGGAAAAAAGATAAAATATTAAAAATAAAAAAGAAATGCAGATAAATAGAAGAAAAGCAATTTAAGGCTTATAACAGGTCAGTGACAAGCTACTGTTCTCATGCTTGTGGTATTCCCTCTAATTATACTCCATTGCTATATATTCTACAATAATATATTACATATGTCCTTTAATAGCATATTGAAATTTAATAAGAATTAACAATATAATAATGTTTAGCACTGTATTATAAACATCTTTCCAAGTCAATAAGTTTATCTACATTACCATTTTAATGCCTTCTTTGTAGTCTCTGCAGTCATAAAGATGTTAGGAGATAAAAGTCTTTCATATACACACTGCTAGGTTATCACTCTTACCCAGGTACTCCTTGCAGGAAAGGACCTCCTTGAAAAAGGCAAACAACCTTTTTTTCAACATCATTACAGAAGACCACATATTCAAAGCCCATGCCGTCCTCAAAGCTCCTGGTGAAGAGTTGGCCCTTTAATATATATTCTTCTTTGCTGTAACTTGGGTCTGTATGGAAATGAAATGAGTGGGTACAGGTGGTGAAAAAAATGTATGAGAGAAATGCCATATAAGCATCTATGTTCTGCTAAAATCACATGTTGATGGATGATTGATTAAAATGTTACTTAAGTATAAAACTAAAAGCAATAAAAGGTTTCTAAGAAGTAGAATATAAGATCTAGGCCCTTGTGGAATTACTAGTCTAGGAACAGAGTAAACATAACATAGAAACTTATCAACACATGACAATCAAGAAATATATACATGCTAATAAACTGAACAAAATGGTAAGGTACAGACAGAATTTCTTCTTGGAGCAAGTGAGGCTTAAATGGATTTAAGTAAGGATTTTTCCTGACAGGTATGAGTTTTACCTGCTATCTCTCACACTTGTTAATCAGACTTTTAAAAGCAACAAAATAGCTGGGTGCCAGTGGCTCATACTTGTAATCCTAGCTACTCAGGACGTTGAGATCTGAGGATCACGGTTCAAAGCCAGCCCAGGCAGGAAAATCTGTGAGGCTCTTATCTCCAATTAACCACGAGAGAACTGGAAGTGGTGCTGTGGCTCAAGTGGTAGAGTGCTCGCCTTAAGCTGAAGAGTTGAGGAATAGCGCCCAGGCCCAGAGTTCAAGCCCCATGACTGACAAAAAAAAAAAAAAAAAAAAAAAAGCAACAGAATATTTCAGATATATTTTAAGTATTAGAGTACTTGCTTATGGTTTCTTCACCTAAAACACTGAGTGCAAGTTGGATGTCACAGGGTGAGTAAAAATGTAGATCATTTCAAAATAAAGGCAGAAAGCCACTGCTGATAAAGGATGTAGTGTTGTCTTTTGACATCTAATTTGAAATGTATTGTTTATATCATGGCTTTTCCCCCCGCCTAGTCCTGGAGTTTGAACTTGGGGCCTAGGCACTGTCCCTGAGCTTCTTTTGTCAAGGCTAGAGTTCTACCTGTTGAGCCACACATGTGAGCCACCAGCACTGGCTCACTTAAAGTTTTTTTAACATTTACAATTTTAATTAAAAATAATTATAATTTGTGCAGTTGGACTCAGATTCACATGTAAGGCAAGTGCTCCATCATTGAGCAGGACCCTCAGCTTTTAAAACTTAATTTTTTTGAGACAGGCTCTTGTACATATCTCAGGCTGGTCTTGAACTCACAATCTTCTTGCCTCAGCATCTGAGTTCAGGGATTATAGGCATATGCCACAATATCCAGTGTTAAAAATTTTTGCTGGGTGCTGGTGGGTCACACCTGTAATCCTAGCTACTTAGGAGGCTGAGATCTGAGGACTGCCATTCAAAGCCAGCTTGGGCAGGAAAGTTCATGAGACTTTTATCCATAATTAACCACCAGAAAACTGGAAGTGGTGCTGTGGCTCAAGTGGTAGATCACTCGCCTTGAGCTGAATTGCTCAGGTAGGCTGGCTTAGTGGTAGAGTGCTTGTGTAGCATGCATGAAGCCCTGGGTTTGTTCCCTCAGTACCACATACACAGAAAAAGACGAAGTGGCGCTGTGGCTCAAGTGGTAGAGGGCTAGTCTTGAGCAAAAGAAGCTTAGGGATAGTGTCCAGACCCTGAGTTTGAGCCCCAGGACTGGCAATAAATGATTGGCCCATAAAACCAGAGACTATAGAAACCTCTATACTGTTCTCTTTCTCTTCAGATGGAGATTGTTTTTTTCCCCAGGCTAGCCTTGAACTTGTGATCCTCCTGTGAAATAGCTTGGATTACAGGTAGAAACTACTATGTCCCCCTGTTCCTTCTCTTTTTAGGTAATAACTAGTTCTTCAATATGTTCTTAGTTTTATACTCAATATTAAAATATTATTATTAATGGGCAAATGACTGTTCCTACCTATAAATTGGGTTTGGAAGTCTTTAAGGTGTTCAGGAGGAATTATTCTATATGAAGACAAACGTTTCCAGGAGCCATCTTCACATTTCTTCATAAACTGGTCAAAAAGGATTCGTAGGTCTTTGCTCCAGCTGGGGTTGGGAACAGCATGGTCCTTATGAGTAACTTTCTCAGAAGAAAATGACCTCTTTAAAAAGAAAAAGAAGAATAACATCATATTTCATGACATTTCCTCCCACTTTCTAAGACTATTTTTGTTGATTTTTTTTTTCTTCACAGAAAACTATTTTAGAATGGAAAGGACCTTTCTATCTCTGCTGCCACTATGGCAACTGTGAAAAAGCTTGTGGTGAAGGTGTGTGTGTGTGGCGGGGTGGGGGTGGGGGCCGCAGGCGGGCGGGGAAGAAGCAGGTTCTGAAGTTCACTATGGACTGCACCCACCCTGTAGAAGATGGAATCCTGGATACTGCCAATTTCTCCAAGAAAGAATTAAAGTGAACAGGAAAGCTGGACATCTTAGTGGAAGAGTTATCACCATTGAGAGAAACAAGAGCAAGATCACTGTAAACTCTGAAATGCCTTTCTCCAAAGGTATTTGAAATATCTCACCCAAAAATATTTTAAGAATATCTGATTGGTTACACAAAGAGTTACGGTTTACATTCCTTCCAGATTAACCAGGACAAAGGAGGAAGATAAGGATTAAAATTCAACTATCTGAACTATATTGAATGTGTTCTTGAATAAAACTTGGGAACACCTCCAAAAATAGAATAAAATAAAATGGAAGATAATTTTAGAGATGACTTGGTCCCACCCTCTGGAAATATATTTATGTATATATATTTATATGTAAATATCTATCTGTCTAGTTGCTGGGATGTAGCTCAGTGGTGAAGTAAAAGCTCTGTTCTCAATCTCCCACACCATAATATGTGTATCTGTTTAAATTATTGTAAACTATAGTCAACCTTCTGTGCTGTAGGATATTAGTCCCTATACCTCTTATCTAACTGTATTTTGGTTGTTTATCCAGTCTTTCTTGATTCCCACTTTTTGTCCATTTCTTTTAGTTTCTAGTAATTACTTTCTCTCTGCTTCTATGATATTAACATTTTTTAGCTTCTACATTAGTAAGAACATGGTATTATTTTGCTGTGTCTCCTCTAAGGTTTTTTTGTTTTTGTTTTTGTTTTTGGTCAGTCATGGGGCTTGAACTCTAGGCCTAAATACTGTCCCTGAGCTCTTCAGCTCAAGGCTAGCATTCTACCACTTGAGCCACAGTGCCACTTCTGGCCTTTATTTCTGTTTATGTGGTGCTGAGGAATGGAACCCAGGGCCTCATGCACGTGAGGCAAGTGCTCTACTGCTGAGCCACCTTCCCAGCCCCTCTAATTTTTTTTTATTGTAATTTTTCTTAATGTACTTGGAATATCAATAAGAAGTATATTTTGTTTTCTGCTTTCATCACTTTATCATTCAGGTTCTTAATCTTAAGTTATCATCACTGTGTGTGTGTGTGTGCGCGGGTGTGCGCATGCATGTACGTGCTCCAGAACTGGGGCTTAAACTCAGGGACTGGGCATTACCCCTGGGCTTTTTGGCTCAAGGCTAGCACTCTCTCACTTGT
The DNA here is from genome assembly GCF_024711535.1 of Dipodomys merriami. NCBI lineage: Eukaryota > Metazoa > Chordata > Mammalia > Rodentia > Heteromyidae > Dipodomys > Dipodomys merriami. The sequence continues at coordinate 2,959,930 of NW_027202893.1, forward strand.
GCCACAACTCCACTTTTGACTTTTTTGATATTTAATTGGAGATAAGAGTCTCAGACTTCCTGCTCAGGCTGGCTTTGATTTGAGATCCTCAGATCTCAGCCTCCTGAATAGCTAGGATCTGGAATCTGGCATCTGGCTCTTCACCATTTTTTTAACAGCCTTTGAACCCACATACTATAATCTACTTAAGCATTTAAGTCAGACATTGAAATTATTTTCAGCTGAGCACTGTAATCCTAGAAATTTAGGAGGCTGAGATCTGGGCAGGAAAGTCTGTGAGACTCTTATCTCTAATTAATGGCCAGAAAATTGGAAGTGGAACTATCACTTAAAGTAGTAGAGTTCTAACCTTGAGCAGAAATGCTCAGAGACAGTGCCCAGGACCTGAGTTCAAGCCCCATGACCAGAAAAAAAATGGTTCCCAATCTTGTGCTGCTGTGAATGAAAATGTTCATTGGAATATTATGAATATAGTCTTTTTTCTCTTTTGGAGCTAATATGCAACATATATATGTAAATACATATATTTCTTTTGTCAGTCGTGGGGCTTGAACTCTGGGTCTGAGTGCTGTCCCTCAGCTCTTCAGTTCAAGGCTAATGCTCTACCACTTGAGCCACAATGCCACTCAGATTTTCTGAGTGATTTATTGGAGATAAGAGTCTCATGGACTTTCCTGCCTGGGCTGGCTTTGAACTGGGATCCTCAGATCTCAGCCTCCTGGGTACCTAGATTACAGGCATGAGCCACCGGCGCCCGGCTATGCAGCTTTTAGAGTACATGAGTTCTAGAAGTAACTCCAGACATAACTCATTGTAGATTAGTGTGTACTGACCAATACAAGTCAAATGAGTATAACGTGTATAGGTTTAGAATCATGAATTTGGGCTCATTTCATCCAGATTTTCTCCTAAATAGAAAATCTCAGGATCAATTGGTCCCAGCACCCTTTTATGGGCCAGTCAATACAGCTAATTAATGGCATTTAGGGATTACAATGACTCTCTGGGATCTCCTTTTTGGTTTTAATTTTTATAATCAGGATTTAGTAAAATTCATCAAAGTTTTGGAAGCCTATTATATGGACTGATTCTTTTTTTTTTTTTTTTTTTTTCAGTTGTGGGCTTGAACTCTTGGCCTGGGCCCTGACTCTCAGCTCTTCAGCTGAAGGCATGCGCTCTGCCACTTGAGCCACAGCACCACTTCTGGTTTTCTGGTGGCTAATTGGAGATAAGAGTCTCACAGACTTTCCCGCCTGGACTGGCTTTGAACTGCGATCCTGAGATCTCAGCCTCCTGAGTAGCTAGGATTACAGGCGTGAGCCACTGGTGCATGGCTGGCCTGATTGTTTACCAGGGGCAAGTAAGACAAAGAGAAAACATCTGGGCCCTGTCTTCAAGTATCAGCAGTCTTAGATATGAAAAATACTACAAGAGAAGTCAGTATAGAAAGAGTGCTTTCTGAGAACACTTCAAAATGATGGTGTGATTTCTTGAGAGAATGAGAGGGCTGCTCTCAGCAAAGGTACAAAGGATGAAACAACTGTCTGACACACTTGGGAACTCTTAGTGTTTTAGATCTAATAGATGGAAGATGCAAAGGGGAGTGCAAATTGTAGTTGGCAAAATAAAAGAGGGATCATGCCACAGAAGCCCTAGTACAGGACTTAGATTTCATCTTCCAAAGACAAAATGAAAGGTAATTTAAGGTGCAACAAGGACAAAGATACTTGTTTTTTTTTAAATGTATTATAAAATATTTACACATTGTATACTATATGCACATATATAACATTATAAAAGGAGATAAACAGCATTTGCACTTGTGATTTCAAGCATATGTAGAATGAAGTTATTTGAAAAAGGAATTTAAAGAATTACCAAGTTAACTGGTGCTGCAGCTCAGGCAAGTAATCTTTAGCTACTTTGGAAGGCAGAAATGGGGAAGATCAAGGTCTGAGGCCAGTTCAGTCTACCCCCTAACCCCCCTCCCAAAAAAAAAAGAAAAACAAGTAGACTCCATCTTGGTCAATGGTTGGGTACAATGGCATGCACCTGTTATCCTGGTAATGACAGGAAGTACAAATTGAAGCCCAAGCTAGTCCTGTCTGAAAAATAACCAATTCCCCCCCCCCCCCAAAAAGGCGGGGTTGGGGGCTGGTAGAATTTCTCAAATGGCATGAGGTCTTAGTAACACCCAGAACCACCACCACTACCACTACCACAAAATTGTAAAGGCAAGAATGAATGATAAAACACCTTTTTTCATCAAGAAGTTTTAAGCAAGAAAATAATCAGAACATACATTACAGGGCTGGAGATGTATCTCCTCAGTAAAGGGCCTGCCTAGCAATCAAGAGGCCCTAAGTTCAAATCTCAGTACTGCCTCTCCCCTCAAATAATAATAAAAAGAAAAGTTTAAGAGATATTTAGGACATTAGAACCAACGGATAAGGGTAGTTACTTACTAAGTGGGAAGAGAAAGCTGAACAGTCAGGTGATATCAGAGTTGTGGCTTAGAAGACAGATGGTTATAAGAAAAAGGGTTTTGCTGGTGCAAGTGTGAGTAAGAATGGAACTACTAATTTTTATTTGAGGCATATTACATTTGTTACACCAGGTGGAGATTATAATGTGGAAAAAAACAATGGAAGTTTTAGTACAAAGATGAGAACTAAAAGATACTTGCAGTGAGTGCAATTGTAAACTTACAGTTACAGACTATGGATGCTTGAGGGATACATGTTAGGGATAATCATTACCTTTTATTTTTGTAAAGAGGAACGTTCATGCTTGATCTTTGTAATATAAAGGTTATATAAAGGTTATAAAGGTGGAACTTGTAAGAAAAGTTACGACTTTTAAAGAGTAGTTACTAAACAGAAAGAAGCATAATTATATGGCCCAGGAAAACTCCCTGTAAGCTTAAGTTACTGAACAAAAAGAAGTGTAACTTAAATAGCCTGTAAATACTGATACTTAAATATTCTCAGCACAGATCACAGGACATCAACATATAATTAAAGAAATTAATTCATCTTTGTTGTTGTAAGACTAACACATTTTATTTTTCCAATGAGCAAGAGGATGGATCGTTAATAACCAATCTGCACTGATTCTGATTTAGCAGAAAGCTACAAAAGATGAATAGAGATGCCATATTTGCCTAAACTACTGAAGTCCTTAAGTTTTGCTCAACCTGTCCCCTCATCTGTGTTTCCTTGGTAACGTAACAGTACATACAGTACACAGATATTGTAATTTTGCAGTTTGAATTTTAGCCCTATTCCCCCAAACTAGTCTGTAGGCTCCATGAAAGTAGGAATTTTTTTTTCTCCCCTTACTTATCCCACATCACCAGTACTCAATAATGCCTGGAATAATGCTGGAGCTAACTAAACCAGAACTAATGGACTACAATAAGGAAACAAACTAGGGATGTAAGAGCAGGCCAACATTTATTTCACACTTATGTTAAACCAGGCATTACCTTAAGTGCGGGCATTACCTCACGGAATCTTACAGCAATCTTTAACGGCAAGGAAACTGGCTTAGAGAGGGTATAGTTGATTACCTGATATACTCACAACCCTTCTATCTTTGATCAAGTTTGTTGTGTTCTCAGAAATAGGACAAGGCGGGGCCTATCAGGATTATAGCATCGGAAGGCACTCTTCTCCTGGGATCTGCAATGGTTGATCCCCAAGGTTTGCTCTTGCACGTGTTTTCTGGGTGACCTAGCTTAACTTTTTTTGGTTGGTCGTGGGGCTTGAACTCTGGGCCTGGGCGCTCTCCCTCAGCTCTTCAGCTCAAGGCGAGCGCTCTACCGCTTGAGCCACAGCACCACTCCTGGTTTTCTGGTGGTTTATTAGAGAGCAGAGTCTCACGATCTTTCCTGCCCGGGCTGGCTTTGAACCGCGATCCTCAGATCTCAGCCTCCTGCGTATCCCAGGCGTGAGCCACCCGGCTCAGCTTTCCTTCTTAATACTAGCAGCGGTGGTGGGTCTCCTCCAGCACGCCGCGCCCGCGCACCTTCAGGGCCGCAAAGAATTCCTAAGTCCGCCGGCCCAGGCGGTCGGTGCGGGATCCCCTGGCTAGGTAATCGATGAAGAACTAAAGGGAATTATCCAGGTTGCTACCCGCCGCGTGTCTCGCCTCCGCCCTGGCCCACAGCGCGCCGGAGACTCACCCACACCTCTACGCTCCCGCTCCGGAGAGTGCGCAGGTGCGTGGCGCAGCTTCTCAGCATGGCTCGGGGCGCCGACTGGCTGCGGACTTAACCTTCCCCAGAGAAAAAGCGGACACGCTCCCTAGTGAGTCGGCTCCCAGCTAAGCTTTTCGGGCGAGCGGCTGGCGGAGGGGCGGGGCTTGTCCGAGGGCGGGGCCTGGCGGGAGGTGGGCGGGGCCTCCTGGCGGGAAGCGCCGGGGATGGGGGAGAGGCGAGGGGGCGTGGCAGCGAGCCTCCGCCGGCCCACTGACTAGGTGCCTCAGCGTTTTCGTTCCGGAAGACTTCCGGATTTCCGGAAGGGTCGCGGCGCCCTGCGGGTCAAGTTCGGGGAGCGAAGGCAGGACCCGCCCGCAGTTGTGGACTTAGCCCGCTCAGCCTGAGTGCGGGACTGGCGAGTCGCTGTTCGTGGGGCTAGCCGTTGTTCCTCCTGTCTGTGTGTGTGTGGGGGCAGATTCAGCGTTCCGGTTCCTTAAGTTGTTATTTCTTCATCCGGTGCACACTCTTAAGTCCCCGGGAGGACCGGAGCGCGGGTTAGGAGCGGTGTGAAGAACTCGCCTTCCTTGTGAGGCCGTGGGCTCGCGATCCCGGGGACCGAGTTGGTGGTATTGATGTATGTATGCTCTGCAGGGTGCAGGGCGTTTGTACCACTCAGACCCTGAGCCTGCTCGGGTTACAGTGAGGACCCTGTGCACTTGGGCCCCGCCCAAACTCTGGAGCACGTGGCTGGTGTGTTAAAGGGTCATCACTAGCTTTGCTCAGGTTGTTCCGCGGGGCAGGGGCAGTGAGGCCACTCAGTCCACAATGTAGATTGTATTGAGCGGAAAGTACTGACGCGCCAGGACCGCTCCAGGAGCCGGGAATGGGGAGGCTGGGTGTTGGTTTTAGCCAAGAAATTCATACCTTAAGTTTAAATTTCCCGCCAAGGTTTTGCTGGTTGGGGAATAGAACAAGGGGTGGAGATGCCTCAGCTTGGTTCCTGCGCGCATTATATCAGAAAACAGCAGAAGCAGAGTTACAGAAGCTAAAATAGCTAGTTAGTTACCAGGGAAGGCTTATCCACAGAAAGCACAGTTACAGTTGTATCTTAAAGTCATTCATTATCCATTTCATACAATCCAAGTCAAAGACCAAGTCAAAGATTATAGTCCATCCTGACTTCTCCAAATCAAAACCTGAGCTCAAATTGCCTCCCCCCCCACCCCCCCCCCCCACACACTTAAGAACACGATGTACAAACTTCTAGTGCTCCTGGCCTCTGTTACCCCTTGGGAAGACTGAAAAGAATGTTTAACAAACTTAACCATTGCAAAAACCTCTTTCAGGTAATGTGCTCCCAGGCTAGTGGTTCACTGGACTTGGCTTGAATAGCCCCGTGGGAACCTGTTGAAATCTCAAAAATTTGTCTAGCCAGTTCTCAAGCATGGGCATTAAACTTTAAGTGATAACTGGGTGCAGTGGTATACTCCAGAAGTTCTCCACCTGCCTGGGCCACAAAGTAGATCCCTGTTAGGTAGATTTCATCCCTGCGAGCCTGAGCAGCCTGATAGACCCCATTCATGCTCTTCGGTAGTAATAAAAGTGGATGAGTCATTGGAAAAGGAACCCAGGCAGGCCTCAATCTGAGATAGGTCTGCCAAAGATAAGGGCACATGGACCCGGACCACACCCTCGGGCCCAGCCACCTCTTGGAGGGGGAGTAAGTTGTCTGATGGTTTAGTCGGGGCCAGAGTATGGCCAGCCATGGGGGAAGGGAGGTCTAAAATAGAGGCCAGAGCAGAGGCCAGCCCAGAGATCTGTGAGTCAGGGTTAAGTCCAGGGTCTGGGGCTGGAGTTAAGGAGCTGGAGGCAGCCCTTAGGGTGGAGCTATGTGGCTCATAGGGTGGTGGTCATGCTGAGGTCATCAAGGGCATCAGAAGAAGAGGGGGGAGGGAGAAGGGTTTTGGAGGGTTGTTGTCAAGTAAAATTTCAGAGGGGGAGCAGGAGAGGCAGAGGGAGGAACGGGAGTGTAAGTAGAAGAATCCTTGGATGTACAGAATTTCAGCCCAGGGCTGGGAAGGTGGCTCAGTGGTAGAGTGCCTGCCTTGCATGCATGAGGCCCTGAGTTCGATTCCTTACCACCACAAAAGCAGATAAAAGCCAGAAGTGGTGCTGTGGCTCAAGTGGTAGAGCACTAGCCTTGAGCTGAAGAGCTGAGGGCAGCAACCAGGACCAGTGTTCAGGCCCCACGACCGGACACCCCCCCAAAAAACCCCAGAATATCAGCCTGCTTTCCCATTTGCTCACAGAAACTGCAGAGGTCAGTCAATATGTTAAAACTGAAAGTCCCATTTTCAGGCCAGTGCGACTGGTTATTGAGCTGGTACATAGGCCATTCCCAGTTACAGAGGAAGATCAGTCTTCTTGGTCTAAGGTCAGGCCTAAGGCCTAGAGATTTGAGGTTAGCTAATAAGCAACCCAAAGGAGTGTGTAGGTCAGGTTTGGAATTTTGGTTTCCCATGGTGCCCAGGCAGCCTGGGGTAAAACTAAGGGGGAAGAAGGCAGTTCTGTCTCAGCCCAAGAGTTACCAAGGAAGCAGAGGCAACAGAGAAGACCACATCCCTGGTTATTCTCAGTGCCGGCGGGCTGGCGGGCTGGCAAGGGGGTGCGGCCAGAGGGAGACTTGGGCAGGAGCTTGTGACTTTTACAGACAGATATGAGTTTCCTGAGAGCAGGCCAGGACACCATGGGAGAGTAGGTGGGGACTCACCCAATCCGAATGTGGTGGGTGCTCAGAAGGCCAGGCTGAGGTCCTGGTCCGACAAGGAGGGAGAGAGAGAGACAGAGAGACAGACAGAGACAGAGACAGAGAGACAGAGACAGAGAGAGAGCACGTGAGCAGAGGTAGAGGCCTCAGCTGGGTTTACAAGGATGACCAATAACATCCCACGCCACCTCCATCCATGGGATATTTACTGTGTACAGGGGCAGAGGCCATGGGGTCTGTCAAGTGGCTGTTTAGCCCAAAGTAAACTTGGTGGGCTTCGTGCTCCCAATAGGCCTCAGGAAAAGGAGGAGAGGAAAAGAGAGACCAAGAAGAGGCAGTGCCTGTGAGTCTCTCAAGGAGGAAGCGAAGCACTATGGCCTTCCTGGGTTTCTGCACCAGATATAAGGTTTTAGGTGAGAAAAGGACCACATAGAGAGCAATAAAAAGATTGACAGGAAAGTTTATTGGGGTACGCCCCCTGGCCAACTCCCCAGTTGGGATCAGAGAGGTCATGCTGAGTTTGGTTGTAGCAGAGTTTTTTTGTTTTTTTTTTTTTTGGGTCCAGTCGTGGGGCCTGTACTCTGGGCCTGGGCGCTGTCCCTCAGCTCTTCAGCTCAAGGCTAGTGCTCTACCACTTGAGCCACAGCGCCACTTCTGGCTTTTTTGTTTTTGTTATGTGGTGCTGAGGAATTGAACCCAGGGCCTCGGGCATGCAAGGCAAACGCTCTACCACTGAGCCACCTTCCCAGCCCTGTAGCAGAGTTTTTATAGGCAGGGTAAAAAGCAGAACTTTTAGTAAGCAGGGGCTTGTAGCACGAAGCTTGTTTTGCCTGTTTGAACATCTTTCTCAGCAGCAACCTGCTTTTTCCCCAGTGGCCTGATAATCCCCCCCCTTTACTTCCTCCAGCAACCGCCTAAAATTATTCTATTGTCAAATTTCTAATCCTAAGTAACTACTTACAGCCATCCTTGTAGCTCTTGCTGGGAGGAAATTCTTCACCCAGTGTTCTGATTCTGCATTCATTAACTTCCTAAATGGCTCCAATCACCAGCCTCTCAATATACCCTATTTAGTCCTGGAACAGCTCAGGCATCAGGAAGACGCCATACCATGTGTCTCCACGTTCGCGTCTGTGGCTTGTCTTCTGTCTCGTTCTTCTCTGGTCACCATGGTGTCCCACTTCAGCTCTCCATTGGAGCTGAATTGGTTGGTTGCTGTTGTTTTTGTTCTTTCTATCCTCTCTGGCCTATTTCCTAACTGTATTAAGTGTATCAACAGCTTCCAAGATTTGATCCTTCAAAATGTGGCTTCTCCTTTTTCCCACCTTATTGAACTTGGATCCATCCAGCACCCCTCATGTCATAGAAATGCCAGGTGCTAGGATATCAAGGGAAGAAACAACATCATCAGCCATCCCATCCACCCCAAACAAATAACATCTAAGCCATTTCCTCTTGGGGTGGGTTTAGGAACAGCAGCCCTGCCAGACTGGCCCCTGTCTCATCAGATATTGGCAAATTAAAAAAATACCAATATGGTGCTGGCTTCGGCAGCACATATATTAAAATTGGAACGGTACAGAGAAGATTAGCATGGCCTCTGCACAAGGATGATACACAAATGTGTGAAGCGTTCCATATTTTTATGAACAAGACTTTATGTCGAAAAACGAACTTTAATTTGCAATATCTAGTATATGTATGAGTCAAGCAGAAAAGGTCAGATAAGGTGATGTTAGGAAAATGAATCCTAAGATATGTATTTAAATGTTTTTTTTCTTTCATGCATTTGTTTCTAATGCATTTATAAGATTATTTCTTTGTTGCTTTGTATGTCCCTCCCCCATAGTATAACCCCTGCTTTCACTGTATTTGATGTCGGTATAATTTGTGGAGGGGAAGGGGAAAAACAAATTGTTTAAATAAGGATACAGGTGGACCCATTGCAACAATGAGAAGTACAAGTTATCATGTCGAAAAAGAACTTTACAACTTTGGTGGGGGGGAAAGGATTGGGTGGGGGGGTGGGGGGAGGCTGGGAAGGGATGGGAAGGATAAACAATGGAGGAGGCTAAAATGCTTGATAAGAAATGTACTCACTATCTTGCCTATGTAATTGTAACCCCTCTGTACAGTATTTTCACAATAAAAAATAAAAAAATAAAAAAAAAGAAAAATGAACTTTACTACTTTGGCCGGTGGGGGGAAGTGGGGGAAGAGGGGAGCAGTGGGGGAGGGGGGAGGATGAGAAGGGATGGGAAGGGGAAACAAAGGAGGAGGCAACAATGCTTGATAAGTAATGTACTCATTACTTTGCCCATGTAATTGTAACCCCTCTGTACGGTATTTTCACACACACACACACACACACACTACCAGTATGGAGACTCTTTCACACACACACACACACACACACACACACACACTACCAGTATGGAGACTCTTTTTCACACACACACACACACACACACACACACACACTACCAGTATGGAGACTCTTTTTCACACACACACACACACACACACACACACACACACACACACACACACACACACTACCAGTATGGAGACTCTTTCTTGGAGTTCTTGCCAGACCACATGCATTATAACATCTGGTTTCACTTGTCCCAAACTTTTGTCCGAGGCAAGAACTGGAGATGGGACATGTGCTCAGGCCCTGCCTGGTTCTGGTGTGCAAACCTGCGGCAGATAAAAATACCATCTATCAAGTTGTTATGTCGAAAAACAAACTTTACAACTTTGGCCAGGGGTGGGGGTGAGGTGGGGTGGGGAGATGGGAAGGGATGGGAAGGGGAAAAAAGGGGGAGGCAACAATGCTTGATAAGAAATGTACTATCATTATCTTGCCCATATAATTATAACCCCTCTGTACGTATTTGTACAAAAAAAATACCATCTCTGCTGGCTCCTATAATTGGGGAATACCTTCACAGGAAGGACAGCAGATGTAATGTTATGCACTCCCCTCCCCAGATTATAATGCCAGAAAATAACACTTGTGCTCAGGTTGCACAACTTTGTTTGTGCCAGCTATGAACATCTTATATGCTAAGGGCCATGTTTCCTTACTCAATGGCTGGTTTTAACCTGTGAGAGTTACACTCTTAATTATATCCCTGCCAGTCTGCTTCATAACTCCCAATGCTGCCTAAGCCATCTAGCTGTTGTACCGCCCCACAAGGAGCTCTTCCAGTGCTGAATGAGAACTGTACATTACCTTCACTTTTTCCTTGCTTGGGATACGAGGGTTGGTTGGTAGGAGTCTATATATTTGGCATGCATAGTGGCAAAAAGCATTAACTATACCTCCTCTGCCGTTGCACTGCTATTCTTGACAGTCATGCTGATTTGATTTCTCTTACTCCACCACCAAGGGTGTGAGGAGATTAAAAACATGTGCTGCTGTGACCTAACTGATGGCAGCTATGCCATCAAAGAACAACACATACATCTCAGAAAACTTGAGGAAAATATCCAACAGAACGAAGGGGGATGGGACCTATTCCAGTGGCTTACTCCCTGGCTCATGCCTGTCTTGGGTCACTTAACTGCAATTTTTGCCTCATACTAATTGTGTCTTGCCTATTCAGGTGCATAAATGAGCATCCTTATGGGAAAGATGAGACTTTTCACCAATCAGCTGGTCAATCAGATGCTCCTAGGAGGGTACCCAGTCGAGTGTCCCCCGTTGACCACTTTGGCCCTTTTGCAGCAGGAAGCAGCTCCAGAAGAAATGACCTTCGCCCCTGCTCCTGACCTGGTGCCAACCTCATCCAATTATTAAACCAAAGAGTGTGGGATGTTAGCTCAGAAGCCTCCTCCCTCATGGCTTCATATGCTCTTTCCCTAGGCAACACTAGACCCATGTAGTAAAGGCAGCAAATGATCAGCCCCTACCTCCCTTTTCCTGAAAGAGCACCCTGTTGGGGTAAGGTGGCAAGATCCTTCAAAGCCTGGAGGTTATAAAAGACCGCCTGAGACAATAGTTGCCACTTCTCACTTCCTCTCAGCTGGTGAGAAGGGGTCTTGCCAGTCCCCTAACTGGCAATAAACCTTTCCTTTGTTCTTCCTACTTGAATGTCCCCGTGGTTTTCTGGCTAAGTCTAATTTACTCTAACAGCAGTGCATGGGCCAAGAATCCAACCTGGGCCTCCCATGTGGCAGGTGAGAATCCTACCACTGAACCACTCAGTCATGATGTTCCTGTAACTCCTAAAAGTATTTTAGTAATTTTTGGTGTCTTCAGCATTGAATGGAGAAGAGAGAGATTAGGTAATTTTAGAATTAACAACATTATCAGTTTTAGACAAATAGTCCTTAAATGATTAATATTTTTACTTGAAGAGTTGAGTAGAAATCTGATGGAAAGCCTAAGGTAGGAAAAGGAAATAGATGCAATATGAAGGCAGAGATGTTAACGTTTTTCTTGTGTTTTCTTGTGTTTGCAATGCCAGTTGCCGTTAGTACTTTCAGCAAAAGCAGATGTTAAGTCTTGAATAATGTTAAAGTCAACTAAAAACCAAATGAAGCTGGAGACTTATGCAAAAATTTCTTCAGTTACAGTTTGATTTTAGAAGTTTTTATATCTGCCTGTCTCTCCTTAGCCTTTTTGAACTTATGAAATACTGTATAAACATCTTAATACCATTTGTGCTGCTACTCTAATATCTGTGTCCGTTACAGATTTAAAAAATAATTAACTTGCTAGGCACTGCAGGCTCACACCTATAATTCTAGCTAATCAGGAAACTGAGATCTGAGGATCGAGGTTCAAAGCCAGCCTTGGCAGGAAAAGTCCATGAGACTTATCTCCAATAAACCACAGAAAACCGGAAGTGGCACTGTTGGCGCAAGTGGTAGAGCACTAGCCTTGAGCTGAAGAGCTCACGGACAGTGCCCATGCCCACAGTTCAAGCCCCGAGACCAATAAAATAAATAAATATATTTTAAAAAATTAACTTTTTTGGGGGAGACAGGATCTCACTATGTAACCCAGGCTTGACTTGAACTTACCAGGCTGACTTCAATTTGCAATCCTCCTACCTTAGCCTCCTGAGTACTGAGATTACATTTACACATCATCACATGGTGGCTTTGATTGGTCTTAATTGGCATGTTTTCTTTGATTATGCATTGTATTTTCCTGCCTTTTTGTAGTTCTTATAATCTTTGAGGAAGAATTGGATGTTAGATATATATTATGAATCTTCTAAAAAACTTGCTAGTTTTATATACCTATAAATCTTCTTGAGCTTTGCTTTGGGAAGTGTTAAATTACCTGGAAACAGTTCTGATCCATCTGAGTCTTGTTTTTAAAGTTTTGTTTTTGTTTTTTTCCCCTGGTCATAGGGCTTGAACTCTGGGCCTGGGCGCTGCCCCTCATCTCTTCAGCTCAAGGCTAGCATTCTACCACTTGAGCCACAATGCCACTTCCAGATTTTTTTTTTCTGCTTATGTGGTGCTGAGGAATGTAACCCAAGGCTTCATGCATGCAAGGCAAGCACTCTACCACTGAGCCACCTTCCCAGCCCCTGTTTTTAAAGTTTTTAAGAAAGGACCAGAGAGTAATTAGGGCAAGTTTTTTGAACCTTAGCACTATTGACATTTTAGATGAGGTAATTCTCTGTGGTGACAATGTGGTGCATGTACACAACAGAATTCTAATGAACTTAAAAAAAATCTGTCATTTGCAGCAACATGGATAAATAAGGAAGACATTCCACTAATGAAATAAGCCACACACAGAAAGACAAGTATTGCATGATTTCACTTAAATGTCTTCTAGAACAGTAGCATATATAGAAACAGAACATAGAATGGTGGTTAGCAGAGGCTGAGATTGGGAAAAACTGGGATTGGGGAAATGTTGGTTAAAGGATACAGATATAGTTAAATAGGGAGAAGTTCAAGAGAGTTATGCTACATAGTATCTGTTATTAATATCACTGTATAGTATATTTGAAAATTGCTGCTAGAATAGGTTAAATGTGTTCTCATCACAAATAGCTGTAAGTATATGAAGTAATTCCTATGATAAATAGCTTGACATAGCCATTCTGCAATGTAAACAGTCTTCCAGAAACTGGAGTTGTGGTTCAAGTGGGAGCGCAATGCACAGGACTCCCCAGTTCAAGCTGCAGTACCAGTGCAAAAACAAAAACAATCTCCCCCCCAAACCTTATGAGTCTGAGTTCAAACTCCAGTACTGGCACACACACACACAAAAGCAAACATACAAGAAAAACATTCTTCCAACATTCTGTTTTGAACCATTAACATGCAATTTTCTGTGAATGAAAAATAGTTTTTAAAAATTATTTCCTATGGGCTGGGAAGGTGGCTCAGTGGTAGAGTGCTTGCCTTGCATGCTCAAAGCTCTGGGTTCGATTCCTCAGCACCACATAAGCAAAAAGAAAAAAGCCGGAAGTGGCACTGTGGCTCAAGTGGTAGAGCGCTAGCCTTGAGCTGAAGAGCTGAGGGACAGCGCCCAGGCCCAGAGTTCAGGCCCCACGACCGACCCCCCCCCCCAAAAAAAAAAATTATTTCCTATTTGGTTGCAGAGGGAAGCTGTTCTTTAAGGAAAGAGTATACTCCAAGGCAGAGTATTTAAAATTTTATCTTCTTAAAGTCATTTTAATCATACGGTGGGGGTAAAGAGACGTCTGCTTGGTGTGGCAAGGTAGATGGTGTCATTTGCCATAGAGTCCCCTTGCCACCCCTAGAATATTTTGGCTCCTTTAAGTCTAGGCTTTCTTGTGTGCTGTTCCTCTGTGTGCAGTGTTGTTGCCCCCACACTTTTCTTGGCTAACTCCTACCCATCCTTTCCTGTCAGCAGACTTGCCACTTTTTTTTTTTTTTTTTTTTTGCTGGTCGTAGGGTCTGAACTCTGGGCCTGGGCGCTGTCCCTCAGCAATTCTGCTCAAGGCTAGCACTCTACCACTTGAGCCATAGCACCACTTCTGGCTTTTTCTGCTTATGTGGTGTTGAGGAATCGAACCCAGGGCCTCATGCATGCAAGACAAGCACTCTACCACTGAGCCACCTTCCCAGCCCGACTTGCCACTTTTTTAATGAGCCCTTCCCTAAGCAAAGTGCATACAGAATGTTGGGCATGGTGCAAAGTGCTTCACATATGTGAATTACTTTCATTTGAATTAGGGCCTCATTAAGTTGTCCCATAGTTGCTGAAACTATGCATTTAAAGCAGTTATCATACATGGTAATTCAGTCTCCAGTTGTGTGTTGTCCATTTTCCTCAGGAGATTATAAGCTATTTCTTGTCTCCCCAGCTTACTCTTTCACCCCTCCCCCCTCCCACCACCTACCTCCAGTGCCTAGTCAGATCACAGACTCTCAAAGTAGTTGTTGAATGAATCAGTAGGGGAAACATTTAGAAAGAGGTCTGGAATCTTTTCTTTCTTAACCCTCTCAGTTATCTCATCAATTCCCAGGTTTTTAAACACCATCTATATGCTGATGAGTCCCAACTTTTTATCTCTAGTTCAAAGTTTACTTAATTGTCAGGATAATCTTGTGAGATATCTATTATTATTCCTATTTTCCAATTGAATGCCTGGAGAAAATGATATGTTTCCATGTCACCATCAGATATCAGCTATCAGATTTCATAGATGTTTTGATGTATTCTTTTTTTCTTTTTGCCAGTCCTGGGGCTTGAACTCAAGGCCTGAGCACTGACCCTGAGCTGCTTTTTTGCTCAAGGCTAGCACTCTACCACTGGAGCCACAGCGCCACTTCTGGCTTTTTCTGTTTATAAAGTGGTGCTGAGGAATCAAACCCAGAGCTTTGTGCATGCTAGGCAAGCACTCTACCACTAAGCCACCTTCCCAGCCCCCTGTTTTGATGTATTCTTAAGAAAGCCCTGTTGTGTTGTTGTTAAGATAGAGTGCTGCTGGCCTCAACATAGCTTTGGTTATATTCACAGTTAAAAACTACTGTAGGATTTGTTACATAAGTACCTGAATTAGTGAACAAAGCTGTTATGAAGATTATAGCAATTAGTGGGGTGGGATGAATTGGATAAGCAGCACTTTTTACAGAATTATGGCTTAAATTATGACTAATTTTGCCTTGGAATGTTATGATTACAAAAGCATTATTAATAAGTACTTACAACTACTTAATACAGATTTTAAGTCATAACCATGTGATTAAAGAAACAAATCCACTTCAGTTGTGGGATTATTTGTAGGTCACATTTCCTTTTTTTTATAAAACAATTTATTCTGCTTATTTCAAATGCCTTATAAAAATCTCAAAAAGAAAAGCTAATAGGCTAATAATGAAACTTTCAGGGCTGGGGGTATGGCTCAATGGTAGATTGCTTGCCTACCATGTGTGATCCTCAGGATTGCAAAAGGAAAGAAGGAAAGGAAGGAAAGAAGGAAAGGAGAAGAAGAAAGGGGAGAGGGAGTGACTGCCCCTGTGTGAGTTACTAAATTTCTGAGCAGATAAAGGCTGAGTTATATGTTAAGAGGAAAATTTTTAGAGTTGGTCCACAAAAGAGGCAAGAGAGGACATTGTAGGTGTCTTGTGTCTCCATGCCACAAGACAGCATGAAATCACTGGGGAAGTTCAGGCAACTGCCTGCTGATGGTTCCAGTGGAGTTTGGAAATACATTCAGTAGGGCATGCCCATATTAATGCTTGTGATTACTCTGAGGCTGTAGGAACACACTTGTGTGGGCCAAATTGAGTCTTGGGAGTAGTGTTTGTTTAGTTCCTTTTCCTGAAATAGTTGACTTCAGAAATTAGGCTGTCATCAATTTATTTCTCCTTGCCACCTTCTGGGTGGTAGTTATTACCTGCTTGGCAGGCCCTTTGGTTTTGAACCATTCCACTGGCTTTTTGTGTTGGTTAATTTTTGAAATACAGTTTTGCTCTATGCTTGGGTGGGCTTAGACTTTGATCCTCCTATTTGTATTTCTCATCATTGTGTGCACAATGATGACCAGCCACTGGTAGAGATAGAGTCTGATGAACTTTTTATTACTAGGCTGCTGTTAGGTATTCACCTTTATAGCAACAATAGGGGGAAATAACAGAAAAGTTGTGGACATTAAACCTGAAAGACCTGAGCATAAGTTGTTCCCACTCCTTCTCAGGCCACTCATTACTAATAGGACTAGAGAAGTAACCACAGAGGGTACACTATATTATTCTGTGTACATTCTACCTCCCTAAACTACAAGGGGCCTTACCCTTGTCAGACCTACAGAGAAAATCTCTCAGGCTCTGACACCATATACATCATGTCAAAACCCACATATCACAGCCAAAGGAACTGCAGGGGAGACTATCTTATGATATCCAATTGGAGCCATACAAGAAATTGGTATCCCAGGATGAATCAAGTCTATTAAGAAAGCCCTCATATAAAGAATAAAACATATCTCTCCCAACAAATGTGAAAATCTCAATATAATCACAAGATACATATATTCACCTATATGTACACACATATATTTATTTATAAACTTCAGGAGGTATATGTATATGTGTATACCTCCTGAAGTTTTATAACTTTTAGAATCTCATTGCAAAGATATTGAAGTAGGTGAAATACTGGACAATAAACATAACAGAAAAAGACTATTAATTCCTAAACATAAACAGGAAAATGAATTAAGGAGACAATGCAAGATATGAAAAACAACAACAATGAAACAAGCAGATCCTGGAAATATAAAGTTCAATAAATGAGATAAAAACTTAGTTGGAAGCTTCACCAATAGACTATGTCATGGGAAAAAAATGGCATGAAGATAAGGTTGATGAATAATTACATTCAGGCAGTAATAAAAAAGAATGTGCCGGGCGCTGGTGGCTCACGCCTGTAATCCTAGCTACTCAGGAGGCTGAGATCTGAGGATCGCGGTTCAAAGCCAGCCCGGGCAGGAGAGACTGTGAGACTCCTATCTCCAATAAACCACCAGAAAACCGGAAGTGGCACTGTAGCTCAAGTGGTAGAGCGCTCGCCTTGAGCTGAAGAGCTGAGGGACAGCGCCCAGGCCCAGAGTTCAAGTCCCATGACCAACAAAAAAAAAAAAAAAAAAAGAATGAGCAGAACATGAAAGAACTCTGGGATATCACTAAAAGACCAAACATGCATGATTGGAATAGATGAGGGAGAAAAGCTACAGGTTAAAGGCATCAAAAATCTAGTTAGTGAAATAATAGCAGAAAAACCTACCAAATCTTGGGAAAGGTGTAGCCCTTTAGAACACTGACAGACTGGACCAGAAGAAAACCTCTCCATAATATATTATAGTTAAGCTGCCAAAATTCAAAACAAAGAAGGTTTAAAGATTGCAAGAAAGAGGCACCAACTCATATTTAAAGATGAACCTGTCAGAATAGCAGCACAATTTCTCATCAGAAACTCAAAAAACTAGGAGAGCAAGAAGCATCTTTGCCCAAGAGTTTGAATTTCAAGCCCTAAAAGGAAATAACTGCCAATTTAGATTAGTATACTTAGGAAACTTATCCTTAATAATCAAAAGAAAAAGACCTAACATAAGCATAAGCTGAAGCAATTAATGATTACTAAACTAGCATTACAGAAGCTGTATTTTATAGTTTAGATATGAAATGCTCATACAGATTCCTGTATTTAAAGTTGATTCCACATGCAGCAATGTTCAGGGTAGGGTTTGGGGGCGGGGGAAGGGGATTGTTATGAAGTGTCATCCCAAAAAGCTCATGTGTTGGAGGCGTGGTACACAATGCAAGCAGCATTCAGAGGTGGGAAACAATTGAATCATGGGGGCTCTGCCTTCATCAACGAATTGATGAATTGAAAATTTCAATAGATGGTAGAACTGAGGAAGGTAGACTCTAATTGGAAGAAGTAGTTCATGAAGGCATATCTTTGTAGAATCTGTCTTGCCCTGGACCTTTTCCATTCCTTTCTGAATCCTGATTGCCTTGGGGTAGGCAGACTTCACTACAGACTTCTGTCTCTATGGTATTCTGCCTTACTTCAAGCTCAAAGCAATGGACCCAGTGAACTTCGGACCAAAACTTCCAAAATCCTGAGCCAACATGAATCTTTCCTCCTTTCAAGTTGTTCTTAAAGTATTTTCTTAGCAATGAAAAATCTAACACATTGGGCTTTGAGGATGTGATTAGATAATGAGGGCTGACTGAACGACTGAAAATGATCTATTAGGAGGTAGGGCTTACTTGGTGGAAACAGTCATTGGATGCATATCTTTGAACAATACATCTTGTTTCTTACATATCTGGTGGCAGTGTCAGCAGCAGCCATGGCTTGTTTTTCTTCCAATCTCTCTTTCATTTCTTCCCTTCTTCCTTCCTCCACCCTGCCTCCAATGTATATCAGATGAACTGCTTTGATCTCCCAAATAGGGGAACAGAAGGAATGGAGCCAAGTAATTGTGGATTGAAATCCCTGAAATTATGAGGTAAAATGATCCTTTATGTCAGCTGTTCTGGTATAATAATGGAAAGTTTGATAGCAAAATACCTAAAGGAATCCTAATAGCCAGAAGAGAAGAAAGAGAAACACAGTCATGAGAACTTAGGAAAGAATAATTATTACTAAAAGAATAGATAAGCACAACCGGGCACTAGTGGCTCACACCTGTAATCCTAGCTACTAAGGAGGCTGAAATCTGTGCATTGCAGTTCAAAGCCATCATGGGCAGGAAAAGTCCATGAGACTCTTATCTCCAATGAAGCACCAGAAAACCAGAAGTGGTGCTGTGACTCAAGTGGTAGCGCGCTGCCTTGAGCTGAAGAGTTCAACAGAGTTCAAGCCCCATGACTGACAAAAAAAAAAAAAAGAATAGATAAGCAAATGAAAATTAAGAAACTCAATCATTAGTACAGTCAATCATCAAGCCTCTAATATGAATATGGAAAGAAGAAACAAGCATAAATTATTCAAAAAACAGTTTTCATCAAAATGACAGGAAACAGGTATATATCATTGAATAATAACTCTTGAGTGTAAAATGGTCTTGACTCCAACTAAAAGTGCAGACTGGCTGCTTTGTGCAAAAAGAAAAACAAAAACAAAAAAAACACCTGCTTTGCTGGCAAAGATATACACTGTAAGTGAAAGGACAGAAAATAGTATTTCAAGCAAATGGAATCTGAATGTAAACAGGAGTAGTTCTACTTATATCTGGCAAAACAGATTTTAGTCCAAATCAGTTAGAAGAAACATAGAAGGTTTTCCATCTTGGAAAAGGGAATAATTCATCAAGGAGATACAGTGACTATACATATGCTTTGGATGTTATAGTACTCAGTTTTATAAAGCACTTTGGCCACAAAAAAGAGAGATCAATAATACAACAATAGTGGGTAACTTCAATATGCTATTCATCAATACATAGTTCATGCAGACAAAATTCAACAAAGAACACTATTTACACTGTGGCTCAGATAGACTTAACATCTACAGAAAATTTCATCAACAATGACAAAAGGCAGATTTTTTTATCTTAGCTAATTGAACTTTTTTGCTTTAAAAAAATAAATCATATATTAGGCTTTAAAGAAAGTCTTGCCAGGCACTGGTGTCTCAGGCCTGTAATCCTAGCTACTCAGGAGCCTGAGATCTGAGGATTGTGGTTCACGGCCAGTCCAGGCAGGAAAGTCTGTGAGATCTTATCTCCAATAAACCACCAGAAAACTGGAAGTGGTGCTGTGGCTCAAGTGGTAGAGCATTAGCCTTGAGCTGAAGAGCTGAGAGACAGCACCCAGGCCCAGAGTTCAAGCCCTATGACTGACCCCCCCCCAAAAAACCCCCCCAAAAAACCCCCACAAGTCTTACCCAACAATCTTTTGAAAATGAAATAATTTTTTCCATATTATTTGATCATAATGAAGTGAAACTAGAAATAAGCAAGAATAAGTACAGAAACATTATAAATACACAGAGACTGAGCAAATACATTTTTGAAGGAACAGTAGTAGGTCACTGAAGAAATATGAGGGGAAATTAAAAGTTCCCATAATAAAATGTGAATAGAAGTATAACATACTAGAACCTATAGGATGTAATATAAAAGCAATCATAAGAGGAACTTATAGCTATGATTACTGCATTGTAAAAAGTCACACTGCTATTTCAAATATCATAAAAAACAAAACCAAGACAAAAGAACCTAATGATACATTTCAAGAGCTTAGAAAAACAAGAACAAATCAAATACAAAATCAGAGAAGGAAAAAGTCCTAAAGATTGGGACAGAAGTAAATAAAATAGACACAAAAAACTGATCAGAGGATCAGTAAAACAATTTGTTCTTTGAAAGACAAATGAAATTGGTAACCCTTAGCTCAATTAACCTAAAGAAAGATATATTGCCCAAAGCAGAATGACTTCAGAATTGACCATAATATCCAAGGGCAAACTATTCTGACTGATTTTGGATTCCCTGGCTATCAGAGCAATTCTTTCTCAAGAGTAAATCAACCAACATGTGAAGAGACATTATTCTTAATAAGCATTGTTTATTAGGCTCTAGGCATGTGACTCTAGGCTCTGCAGAACTCTTGTTCACTGGGTGTGAGGAAGCTTGGCCACAAAAACTATTATTCTAAGTGAGCACTGGTGCCACAAGCCTATAATCCTACCTACTCAGGAGACAGATCTGAGGATTATGGTTCAAAGCCAGCCTGGGCAGGAATGTCTCTGAGAGTCTTATCTCAACTAGCCAAAAGCCAGAAGTAGAGTGCCAGCCTTGAGTAAAGTGCTAAGGGAGAACACCGGGTCTGAGTTCAAGCCCCAGTACTAGCACACACACCAAGAGAGAGAGACAGAGAAATGATAAACCAGTTTTGTGTTTATGACAACCTGTAATGAAGACTACTCACCATTTCTGCTCCAGTATCTTTAGATGAATATAGAAACAAAGATGTATCTTTATTAACTTAGGTGGCAATAGGAAAGAAATAGTGAGAAGAACACTAATGAATAATACTAAGCATTAGTTATATAGGGAAGGAAGAAAGAGGGGGTAATCTTAATAGGAGAGGTTAACGAGAAAGTAGAATAAGGTAGTTAGGAAAAAATCGAGTTAATGTGTTGGGGGAAGCAAAATGAAGAGAATTGAATACTCACAAACACACACACACACACATGCACACACACAAGAAACAAAACAACAAAATAGATGAAAGAAAACAACCAAACAAAACAAAATAACTACCATTATACAAAAAGAAAAAAGCAAAAAAAAAAAAAAGTGATGGGCAGTCTAGTTACCTAGTAAGAGTGTAGGTAATGAGGAAGAATTAGGGAATGGGGAACGAGTGTAGAAAGGAAATATGAACAAGAGAACAGTCATAATGAGATACAGAAGGAAGTATAAATGAGCAAAGGGTATCAAAAGGGGACTAAATATGATTTAAAATGAAATATTGAAATATTGTGGTGCAGATAAGATGGCTTTGGAGAAGGGGAAAGGAAGAAGAAGCAGAGCTAAAAAGTACATGGGGAGGGGTAAAGGGCTTTACTAAAAAGTAAACACTAGAAATAAATGGCCTATACAGATACACAGGGAAAACTACATACAGTAAAATGAATTAAAAAATTAATGAAACCAAAATAGTAACAGAGAGACTTAAATGAAACAGTGTGAATTTTTCCGTTGTTGGTATGTGTATGCACATGTGTATCTCCAGGGATCAGAGGACTGTAGAAATCACATTCTTCACAATGGGATGGGAGAGCTGAGCTCTGTGCCCCTCAGCAGTCAGTACAGAGAATCCAGGAGGCAAGCTCTGGACTGAATACTTCACAGACATATTCAAAGGTTCTTGCTGCTCTGGCCTCAGGCTATGCAGTTCTCTGCTAGGCCTGGAAAACTACCACATTATTGCCTTCATCATCCTGCCTAGTTTGGTTCCTCTGTTCTGTGGCCCAGCAAAGAATCCCTGGGATCCTTCACTCCTAGAAGTCTAGAATAACTGCCATTTTGGGGGAGGTGGGTGGTGTTGAGTCTCAGTTGCCTCTAAGGGTGGCCTCTGCTGGATGGTATGAGTTACCACCATCCTCCGAGGGTGAAAACATCAACTGCTAGCCCCAGGCCTCTGCTGAGAGCCCTTGCAAGAAATCTCAGGCCTCTGTCACCCAGTACAGCCAGACTTTCCAAGCTCTGCTGTGGAAACTGGCAATGTTGCTTCTCACCATTTGAGATTCTCTGCTGAGTCCTTGTCCACAGTCACATCATACGAATTATGCTTGAATTCTACGGTAGAATGTTCTGAGTTGCTGTGCCATGACAGTCCTGAAGACGGCTTCACTCTCAAGATCCAACCCTGTCACTCTCTGGGATACTTGGAGCCACAGAATGCCTTTCTTCCCTTGGCTAGACTCTCACAGTGAGGTGGTTGTTGCCTGGCAAATTACTATAGTAGGATTAAGGTTTGCAGCTTGTGTGGGCTTTTCTTGGAGCCAGAGTTGGCAATCTGTCAGCAAGGCCATTTGATTTTACTTTACATTGTTGCCTTTCAATTCCCTTCCCCTGGGACTCCTATGGTTTGGTCCTGCAGGAATAATAATTTCTCTGTACAGTTTTCTACCTCCCTATAACCTCCTTTGTCTAGCATCTTCCTCTCTTTCTCTCTTCAGATTCTTGTCTCTTTTATAATACCAGCTTCTTCTCATCCGTGGAGTGGAAATGAATGGTGCTTTTAATCTGCCATCTTTTGTCACTGTCTTCTCATCTTTAAATTTCTTGATTTTTTTCCTTTTATCTGTAAAATGGGGACACAATAATACTGGCATTACAAGGTTACTATGGGATAGGAGTAGATAAATACACAAAACCACCATATGCAGAAAACAGTAACCACTTATGAGGGCTGCTATCATCATCTTCTGGTGGCAAAGTACAGAAGCTTTGGCTCATCATGCCTAATGCAGTTTCAGATTATTTTTTCTACTTTTGAATACATTTGATATATTCTATGCATACAACTGAAATTTTTCCTGGAGTCTAGGCCCAAAGATACTAAATGGATACTAATGGATAGCAGGGTACTAGAAGAACGTTCACTCTAAATTCACTTTGACCACTTCTGACAATGTTGACTTCTATATGTAGTCCATTATACTTTGACAGCTGTTATGATTTGGATAGTAAGCATAACTCCTAAAGGCTCATGTGGGCCAGAGCTGATGAATCATTGGGAAGTAATTGGATTAGCTCTGGACTAATCCTTTGATGGATGATTAATATAAGGGCATTACTAGGAGGTAGGGCCTAGTTGGAGAAAGTAGGTCACTGGAAAAAGATCAGAGGGAAGTAGCTCATAGAGAAAGATATACCTTGTCCCTGGCCCTTTCCTCTCCTTTCTGCTTCCTGTGGTGAGCAACCTTCCTGTGATGCACGCTCCTGTCATTAGAATATATCCTTCCCTCCTCAGGCTCAAAGTAATGAATCCAGCTGACCTTGGGCTGAAACAATGAGTCAAGATAACTTTCCTCCTTTTAAGTATTTTTTTAAATCAAATATTTTTCACAGCAGTGAAAAATTTGACCACCACATATGGCTTCTGAAGTGGATCATGAGAATGCTAACTAATGAGTTCATTACTGAATGAATAACTGACTAGGAGGTGTGGCTTTCTTTGTTGTTCTTCTCTGGTCCTTGACTGTAATGAAAAAAAAAATGGACCAAGAAACTAATGGACTAATACACAGAATGCTTCTTCCATTCCTGTATATTATTTGTGTTTGAGTGGACTGACACTGCTAAAATGATGTATACTTTTTGCATAGTAGTTGTTTAAGAAATATGCAGAGGTAAGCTAAAATAAGCTACAACTTTGGATATGCTTCCTCAATCTGTACAATCATCAGTAAAGTGGAATAAAAATGAATATAAGAAATATTGTAAGAGCTGGGATGTAGTTTAGTGAAAAAGTGCTTGCCTAGCAAGTGCAATGTCCTGGGTTTGATCCCCAGTACAAAAAAAGAAGAGAGAAGGAAATACGGTTAAAAAAAACCTACAGGAATAAATACTGTGAAAAGAGGATATAAATAAAATGTATTTAACAGACTACCACATTGTAACTTCTAAAAAGTGGCAGTTATTAGTGCAAAAATCATAAAGTTGGGGAACTTAGTTACTTGGGTTCATTTATAATTGCGATGGACCAGCTCGGCTGGAGCACTGGGACCTACGGGAGGTGGGCAAGGAGTCGGCAAAGTGACACACAGACACAGACTCAAAAGAGTTGCATCTGAGTGTATCTTTATTGAGGAGGATTAACATTTTTATATAGTGTGTGATTGTGACATAGATTCTTTGTTTATTTAAGCATGTAACCAACTTTTTTAAAAAGCAAAGCATTAATGGGTTACATAAAAATTGATGACTATCCCACCAACTGTTTAAGCTAAGTGGTGCGAAACAAGTCTAGCCTATTGTTTAATACAATGCATCATCTATTCAGCCTCTTTATGTTTAATAATTAACAAATCTAAGACAGGGCTGTACTTATATTGTACTCTTTTTATTTTTTCCATATATTTTCAAGTCCCTTTGAAACCATCCTAAAAACCACTTCCAGGTTGAGTCAGACATTCTCCGTTTCCTATGATTTTAATCCCAATATTTTTTCACGTGAATTTCGAATTATTGTTTTAAACTATCTTGTTGTTTTGATAATAAACACCATAATGGTCTAGATATACCTAATCTTTGCAGCATAAAATCTAATGAGTACCAAGATACTCTTTTTCCTTTTACATTAATCCATCTATTTTCATCTTTATAAACTCCTGTATAAGGCAATGGTTCATCGGTCGGTTCAGGAAATGTGATGTCACTAATTTTATATTTTGTGGGAAACCACCATGTATTCCCTATAATGTAAGCTGGACCAAACTTAGTCATAACTGTTGGGGGAATCTTTCTTTTCCTTTTTTATTATCAGGGGTCCCTTTTTCTAGAACTCTCTGTGCTTTTGGGATAACTCCTGGTTTAGTTTAATTCATTAATTCTGCCTGTTGTAACATATCTGAAAATTTTAAATTTCTATATTTACTATGAGTGAGCTGCAAAACTGCTTGTAAAGTTGCAGGAGCTTCTGGAGCAGTGTCACATCAGATTATATATTGTTTGGGACATTGTCCACACCTAATCTTTGTTCCTAGTCTTTATTATTCAGAGAAGCCGTCTCTATTGGACTGGAAAGAAACAACATGCTCTGTTCGCGGATCAATAGAAAAATAGCCAAAATGAGAATAAAGGCAACGAATGTACAGCCAAGAAGAATATAATAAGAATAAAGGTCGAGGCAATAAAGGTGCAGCCAAGTGTATGGGAAGCCTTGAACCAACACCCCCTTCCTGCAGGCATGCTTCCTTGAAGCTTATACTTTGCCTGACGCGATCTCTCACAGACTCCACAGGAGGTGGTGTGGTATATAATCAAATGAACGTTTATTGCACATTTACAAGTAACCCATTCTGCTGTTTTCTGTGAGCTCAAGGAAATGAATCACAGAGGTACTTTAACGAAGTGTCTGTTTTTCAGACACATGTATAACACTCAAAAAGAATGTCCTTTAACATGTTGTCATATTGGAAGGTGGGGCTGGCATCAGCCTTAGTGTAGTTACAAATGAGAATTCCAGAGTGGGACAAAGGTAAATGTAAAGGAGAACAAATGTGAGGGAGGTAAGAGAGGTGGAACCAGGTTTGGTTGTAAATGAATCAGTCCTTCATGAAGAATGTAGAACCTACATAATAAAAGCTATGGAAGAGCCACTATCTTATGCCTTTAGTACCCTGAAAGATGCAACAGGCTTTTTCCTATTTGTTTCATTGATGGACCAAGTGAGAGAAAATATATTTGTCTACATGGATGGATATTTCAAGTTGTCCATAATAGAAATCTGAGAATATGAGCTAAGGCAGAGATTTTGCATATATATATATATATATATATATATATATATATATATATATATATATATATATATACACTTACACACATATGCCATTCTTTACTTTTTTGTTTTTTTTTCTGGCTAGTTTAGTTTATTCTGAAGTCTTTAAGAATAGGTGTGTTTTTATGGAGAAGAATAATGCAAACAGAAGTTTGTCTTCTTTTAGGTCATTCCATACTCTTCTCTGTCTTTGTGTATGCCAATTTTTCTGGGCTCTACAGCTCAAATAGGGAAGAGGTTGGAACTGTTGTAGAGTCTCTTCCTTGTTCAATACTAGTTCCTAGAACATCAAGATTTGATTATTTACTAAATTCCTTCCTGAATTTCTGAGTTCTCTAATTAATGAGAAAGAACAATGTTTGATCAAGTCTTAAGATCATAACAGTGCCTGACCTCTGCTAAGGGTTATTCCAGGTTTTCAAATATTATGATATTGTTGGCCTATTTTGCCCTTTTTTATTTCCTGGAGAGCTTTAGGGTCTAATTTAACTTCTGGCATTCAAGGGAGAGGCAGACATCATAGGGATCTGTCATTTTTTTTGGGGGGGGGGTCTGGTCGTGGGGCCCGAACTCTGGGCCTGGGCGCTGTCCCTCAGCTCTTCAGCTCAAGGCTAGCGCTCTACCACTTGAGCCACAGCGCCACTTCCGGCTTTTTTCTTTTTTTTGCTTATTTGGTGCTGAGGAATCGAACTCAGGGCCTCAGGCATGCAAGGCAAGCGCTCTACCACTGAGCCACCTTCCCAGCCCGGATCTGTCATTTTTTACTCAGAACAAGCAGCAGTAAAACTAGAAAGAGAGACTAGGAAATGGTGGTTCTGGAAACTTTGGAAACCCTAGGATGACACCCAGTTTACCAAAGTAGCCAAAGTGTAGAAATGACACTCACCTAGGACCAAAGATGGAGGCCTGAGAGCTAGTCCCAGGTAAGCTAGTAACATGCCATGACTTGATTTTAGTAAAGTAACTCAGTTAATCAAGGTTTTACTGTGCTATAAAATACCTGACCTACACTTATATGTTGAGTTTTAAAAATAAGAGATTTGAAAAGCATAATACTAAAATGAGAACTGTTGATTAAAAAAAAACCCAAAATGAATGATGAATGTAGGTTCACTTAAACTTGCAAAGAGATGACAGGCCTCTTAAGAAGTGCTGTCACCATCACTGACATTTTCTACAACTACACCAAGCAAGCTCAGTGGCACACTGAGCAAGGATGAGCTAAAGGAACTTCTTGAGAAAGAGTTTTGTCCATTCTGAAGGTGAGAGTCATGCGACAGCACTAGTGTGCTGGGGCTCTGAACATGCTGTCATAGAATCATGAAAAGCTGAAAAGTGCACGGTGCCAGTAGTCTTGGAGAAAACCCTATGAGCAGTGCTTGTTCCAAGGTTATTATTAGTTTAATTTTTGTTTTGGACACTATAAAGTCTATTAAGACAGTACTCTGTGTGTGCCAGTACCTGGGCTTGAACTCAGGACCTTGTGCTCTTGCTAAGCTGCTGCTGCTTCCTCCTCCTCCTCCTCCTCCTCCTCCTCCTCCTCCTCCTCCTCCTCCTCCTCCTCCTCCTCCTCCTCCTCCTCCTCCTCCTCCTCCTCCTCCTCCTCCTCCTCCTTCTCCTTTTTTTTTTTTCTGGCCTGAACTCTGGGCCTGGGCACTGTCCCTGAGCTTCTTTTGCTCAAGGCTAGAACTCTACCACTTGAGCCACAGCGCCACTTCTAGCTTTTTCTGCTTATGTGGTACTGAGGAATCGAACCCAGGGCTTCATGCATGCTAGTCAAGCACTCTACCACTAAACTACATACCCAGCCCAGCTTTTTCTTCTTAAAGCTGGTACTCTACCACTTGAGTCATGCCTCTACTTCCAGCTTTTTTTGTTGGTTAATTGAAGATAAGTCTCTCAGATTTGTCTGCTGGGCTGGCTTTGAACTGAAATTCAAGATTTGAGAAAAAAATTTTAAGTGCATATTTCTTTCTTACTCTCTTATATACTCCCTACTTACAAATTCAGACATTGAAGTGGATCAACCTCAATGTCCATTTACAGTAGAATGGATAAATTGTGATAAAGTCCTACAGTTCTTTTCTGCAATGATAAAAGAATGGGCTGTGTTCCCCACAGCAGCCTTATGTGAATCTCACAAACTAATGTTGAGTGAAAAAAAATCCAGACATATAGGAGTATATTAGTATTTTATTTATATGACCTCCAAAACCAGGCAAG
The DNA here is from genome assembly GCF_024711535.1 of Dipodomys merriami. Lineage (NCBI taxonomy): Eukaryota > Metazoa > Chordata > Mammalia > Rodentia > Heteromyidae > Dipodomys > Dipodomys merriami. The sequence continues at coordinate 2,988,102 of NW_027202893.1, forward strand.
ACTAGTTTAGAATGAGTGCAGTCAAAACTGTGTTTACTTTGGGGGTGGTGATGGTTATTCAGCAGGAATGCAATGGAGTCTACAAAGATGTAGCAGTTTTCAGTTCTTGAAGTAGGCAGTGTTTACTTGGATATTTTAACATGTATAAACCCATTGAGCTGTAGCCTTAAGGTTTATATCTTCATTATGCCTTTTAGTACACTTGAAAATAATAGTCTATGATTTTTATCCATGTTGTAACATGCTTTATTATTTGTAGGAATGTTATTCTGTTCTGTTCTTTACTTTTTAAAATTATAATAACTCTGGAAAGACTCCACTTAAACCTTTTTCTGTTTGCTTTTTACCTTTTTTGTGGGGGGTGGGGAGTGCTAGTCTTGGAGCTTGGGTCTGAGCCCTGTCTCTGAGCTTTCTTTTGCTCAAGGCTAGTGCTCTATCACTTGAGCCACAGCTCAAGCCTGCCTGGGTTGGCTTTGAGCTGTATCCTCAAATCTCAGCCCCTTGCATAGCTAGGATTATAGGGGTGAGCCACCAGCACCTAGCTTCTGCTGCTTATTTTTATGTGGAAGTTGTTTTCATGAACTTTTACAATAGAGTAAGAAAATTCTCTAACTAATAGGACTCCTTCTGCTGTTGTTTTGGTGCCATATTTTGAGAGAAATACAAATTATCTGATACAAATTATCTGTCACAATAGCCATTTAAAAAACTGACAAAAATATATTTTAAATATGAAAGCCTGAGAATGTGGCTTAGTGGTAGAGTACTTGTCTAGCATGCATGAATTCCTCAGTACCACATACACAGAAAAAACCAGAAGTGGTGCTGTAGCTCAAGTAGCAGAATGCTAACCTTGAGCAAAAGAAGCTCAGGTGCAATGCCCAGTCCTGAGTTCAAGCCCCCCTCGGACTGTCAAAAGAAAAAAGAAAAAAAGCGAGCAAGCAAGCTTGCTTCTTGAGATTCTGGCTTTCCCTTAACTTTGGAACCTTCTTTTTGCCTCCTCTTTGTCCTAGTCCTGCTCAATTTGAACCCATTTCCTGGAGGTTCCCCCCTGCATGGGGCCTAGTCTTAGAATTCTGAGAGTTCACACAGGGCAAACGGCTCTACTCCTTTCAGTCCTTACTGGGAGCAGCTGAACTCAGCTAGTATTGGATGGAGAAAAAAAATCATCTTTCAGCTGTGTCTATATCTATTGCTATTTAGGGTTCATAAGTCCATCAGATACTGCCCCAGTTTCTTCCTGCTTCATCCCCTCTCCCCCATAGTGATGCTGATACTATGCAGGTTTTTTTTTTTTAAATATCTTCTTCGGTTTTGAGGTTCATGGGGATATTTTATCATCTAGTATATATATAAATGTCCATAGAGTTTGGTTTTGTAATGTTGTAAGGTATCTTAGTTGTGAGAAACAGAGGTCAAATCAGGAGTCTTTATTGGAAAGCCAGTGACTGCAGGTGGATTCTTGTCCCAAAGACCTACACTTAACACTGTCAGAAGACTGAACCAAGAGAGCAGGAGAGGGAAAAAAAGAGAGGAAAAACAATACTAACAAACCAAATCAACCCAATGGAGTGCAATGCTATGGTGACCTGAGGAGAGCCAGGAGATAGGACACTCAGGAACAAGAGGTAAAGCATAATGGTGCCTGAGCTGGTCTGCGCCTAGTGTCAGGGTCACAGGAAACTCATGCGTCTCTCAAGTTCAAAGCACAGGACTGACAGGTTCAGTGACCTATCATCCAAGTCCCTGCCCCCACCTCTAGGAATTCAGGCATGCCCATCTCCTGGGAGCTGGGACTTAATCTTCCTCCACCATGAAGACAAGATGGTGTCAGTTAAACCCATTTCCCTATCCACTATATGGTCAAGATGGCACCATCTAGACCCAGCTTCCCATTTCAGTAGTCTATTTGTATCTTAGTATATTTGAGAAGGTCTAACAAAATATCTCAGACTAGGCCATTTGTAAATAAGAATAGTTTATTTCTCACAATTCTGGAAGATGGGAAAGTCCGACACCAAGGTGCCAGCAGATCGAAAGTCTGGCACGGGGCTGTTTGTCATAGATGACACTGTTGTAAAGTGAATCATCCCAGAAGCCACATTTTGAAATATAAAATATTGGAGTCTTTATTATACAGTTAGCAGGCTGCAGGCAGCCAGTTGTTACAAAGACCTGCAGCCCCCAAATACACATACCTCAGCTAGGAAACATGCTAGAGAGGAAAGAAAGAACAAAAACAATAACAACAATACCAACAATCCAATTCAGCTCCAATGGAGGGTTGAATTGGGATGCCATGATGACTGGAGAGAGCCAGGAGACGATCATGGAGACACACCTGACATGGCATCCTGGTGGCTGGGCTGGTCCAGACCTAAATAGGGTCAGTGCAGGGGGCAGATCCACAGGAAATTCCCAGTCCCAGGCACTGGACTGACAGATTCATTAACCTATCAGCCAAGTGCCCCTCAGGCTCCAGGGATCCAGGCATGCCCATCACCTGGGAGGCAGATGATAGGCAGGGGGTTTCCTTCCCCCAGCATGAAGACAAGATGCCAGACCCTACCATCCACCATGTGACCAATGTGGTGCTGGCCAGACCTGACCTTCTTACTTCAACAACTTCTAACTTCTGTGTATTCTCACTTGGATGAAAGACCAAACAGGCTCCATAGTCTCTTTTTATAAGATCACGATCTCATTCTTTTATATCTTTGTGGAACTATTTGTAACTATTCCCTAAAGTGTGTAGTTTTTTTTGTTTTTGTTTTTTGTTTTTTGTCGGTGGGGGCCTGAACTCTGGGCTTGGGCACTGTCCCTCAGCTCTTCAGCTCAAGGCTAGTGCTCTATCACGTGAGCCACAGCACCACTTCTGGCTTTTTCTGAGTATGTGGTGCTGAAGAATTGAACCCAGGGCCTCATGCAGGCAAGGCAAGCACTCTACCACTGAGCCACCTTCCCAGCCCCCATAAAGTTTGTAGTTTTAATGTTTACAATTAGATTGAAGTGACTCTAGCTTCCATTTAACTTATTCTTCCATTTTTTGAAATTATATTATACTATCATTAAACACACATAAAAGGAACACCACAGACGTTATTGACAATTATGATTAACATATTCTCTCTCAAACTTTCATTAATCTGAAATGGCCAAAGGGTATATATTAGTATCCTAATGCTGCTGTACCAATATTACCACAAAATATTGTTTTATATCAATACAAAGTATTAAAATAATACAAAGGTATTACTTTACACTTCTTGTTGGGAAAATGGAGAAGAATGAAAAGGGAATAGGCTGGACTCGATCATGAACAGGCGAGGACTGTTTATTGAGGAACAGACATTCCCGTGGTTTTGGAGGTTGTGCCAGAGAGTTGGGACAGGAGCTGGGTTTTTATAGGAGGTCTGAGCAAGGAGGCAGAGGTTCATGAAAAAGCCACTAGGTCAAGGGAGGTGGGGCTTTTCAGTTGGTTCCACAATAGGATGTTTACAGCTGGGCTTAGGTAGATTGCCCTGCCTGCACTTCAAACAAGTTTGCAATACCTGGGATTTTGCCTGGTGTCTGTATGGGCCTGGGACAGTAAGGTGGGGGTCAATCCTTCATATTCCACCTTTAGATACATAAACTGATCTGGCTAAGAGGGGAGTGGCAAGTCCTTCATATAGGGTCTTTGGATACATTAAAAGAATTGGGCAGAAAAGGGAGTAACATGGAGTTATGAGAACAAAGCAGACTCCCATCATTTGGAACCCTGAAGGAATATGAAAGGTGGAGGGAGTCTGGCTACTTCCTCCTAGCATGGGGGTGTCGAGGAGTCACTGGAGCTGGTGTCTTCAGGGTCCAGGTCTGCACCGGGTAGGGCAGTGTGAGCGAGGCCTCTGATTGCCTGCAGTATAGGAGGGCCTTGACTTGCTCTCAGGTCCTGAGTAAGGTCTGTTATCCTGATAGTGAGAAACTTGAAAAAGGTGAAATCAGGCAAAAAGCTGACAAGGTAGCAGGACTGGTTGATATGAGTGACACAGGAAAACACACCCTGGGCACAAAGCCAGAAACATTACATTTGGATCATGAGCCCATAGCCAGTCAGAAGCTAGGGCTGGATTGGAGTGGTTAAGGGCCTGGTTAGAGACCTTGATCATTTCCTATAAATAGCAGGTAACAAAGGCAAGAATGTAAATTCCTGTCCAGTTAGAAGGTAGACAGGTATGGACATTAGATGGACAGGTTTCTCAACTTATTTCTATTGACCTCCTGGCTCTGGTTAATTTTGAAAGGGCAGGCACAAAATGGCTGATATGACATCATCTCCTCTTATTCTTCTCCACCTCGTCATGGGGGTCTAGGTGCTTGTTGCTAGGATAACTTGTGCCAGTTGGCATTTATGGGCTTTGAACTCAAGGCCAGGGCACCTTCCCTGAGCACTTCTGCTCGAGGCTAGCGCCCTACCACTTTGAATCACAGGACCACTTTTAGCATTTGGCTGGTTAATTCTTGAGCCATGCTTCCAGCCTGGGTCTTTGCTGGTTAGTTGGGAGATGGGGTCTCAGAGGGATTTTTCTGTCTGGGTTGGCTTTGAACTGCAATCTTTGCCACAAAAACCCTTTATTATTTCCAATTAAAGCAACAAGGAGATCAATGGGAACAAGCAGAGCTTACCTGTCAAGAATCCACCAACAAATACTTGCTAGAATTCTGGAATGACAAAACTCAATAGATGGGATAAGGTGTATCTATATCTAAATCTATATCTATAGATAGATACATAGATATAGATATAGATGTAGTATACCTTGGCTGCCTGAAAAACCTGATAACCAAAGTTCACAAGAGGCTCTCCTGGACTAGATCTGTTTCAATAGTACAACAACATAGCCAGGTTTTTCAGGTCAGGCTGGGTAAGGTTTACAGAGAGTGTCCCACAAGAGTGTTGGTTTTTGTAAATCTAAAGCAGTCATTCACCAAGAATCAGCTGCGTGTGATGGAGTCAGGCAGGAGGCCAGTCTACCATGGGGGAGGTAGTCAGGATGGTCCATGCAGGATCTGGGCTAGATTGCGTCCCTTGGATGGATTGTCTCATCTACTATTGGGTTGCTTACAAAGTTTAACACAGACTAGTTAAAAACACTTACATGGACATAAAGAATGATATGCTGGTTTTAATGCACTCATACCATCTTCTATACTCAAACTTTCTGGGGACAGAAACAAATATTTGGAACAAACATTTTAAGCCAATTTTTATCTCCTTACTGTTTTTTGTTTTTGTTTTTTAATCACAGCTGGCTAGTAGCTGAGCTGGGTCTCATTCCTTTTACTATTACCTTTGATAAAGATGTTTCCTTTTTAAAAAATTCTTTATTGTAGCCGGGCGCCGGTGGCTCATGCCCGTAATTCTAGATACTCAGGAGGCTAAGATCTGAGGATCATGGTTCAAAGCCAGCCCGGGCAGGAAAGTTCGTGAGACTCTTATCTCCAAAAAAACCGCTAGAAAACCAGGAGTGGTGCTGTGGCTCAAGCGGTAGAGCACTCGCCTTGAGCTGAAGAGCACAAGGACAGCACCCAAGCCCAGAGTTCTAGCCCCACGGCCGACTAAAAAAAAATTCTTTATTGTGATTAAGTGATTACATAAATTTCACAGTATTGTGAGATAATGACAAAAGTCACAAACACATTCTAACCTTCATGAAGCAAATTGTCATTATTGTGGTCTATAAAGTTTGTGAATTCTATGAGCTTTGACAATACAGCTATTTCTTCCATATCCAGTGATATGTACATTTTTTCCTGTTGCTTAGTGTCAGCTGTTCTCTTTCCCTCTCATTCCCTCCCTCCCATTGCTGCCATTGAATTGCTTAGTTCATCTTTTTTTTAATCTTTAAGTAGTTGTACAAAGAAGTTCCCATTCTACAAAACAGTATATGAGTACAAAGTGTCTGACAACATTGTCACCCATCTCTCTTAACCCATCCCTTCTCTAACTTTCGTTTTGATCAATGTCTAGTGCAGCTGATGGGTCCTGCTGTTGTATGTTTTCCCCTGTTTGCCTCTGTTTCTGTGTTCTCCTCCCACTTTCCCTCAGCTGTGCACATATGTGCAGCATGGGGTCATTTAGTAATGATACAACAAGATGAGTGGAGGTCCTTTGTTTCTTGAGTCTTGTTTACTTTATCATATTCCTTATATTTTGTATTTAACATCCATATATCAGGGAGACCATGTGCTGTTTGTCTCTTTGCTCTTGGCTTACCTCACCAAAATGAGTTTTTCTAGTTCCATCAATTTCCCTGAGAATGCCATTATTTTGTCCTTTCTAATGGCTGCATAATATTCCATTGTATATAGGTACCACAATTTTTTGATCCATTCATCTGTAGTGGGGCACATCCATATCTTGGCTATTGTGAACAGTGCTGCAATGAACATGTTGGTGCATGTGTCCTTGTATCCTGGTTCCTGTTGCTCAGGATAGATGCCTTGGAGTGGTATGGCTGGATTGTAGGGGAGGTCTATATTTAGCTTTCTGAGGAACCTCCGGACTGCTTTCCAAAGTGGTTGTATTAATGTACATTTCCACCAGCAGTGCAATAGGGTTCCTCTTTCTCCGCATCATCTCCAGCATTTGTCGTTGGCTGACTTTAGGATGTGGGCCATTCTGACTGGGGTAAGGCATTTCCTTTACAGCCAGGGATGGTGGACATTTCCTCACATGTTTCTTTGCCATTTTTATCTCTTCTGAGAAGTCTCTCTTTAGTTCCCTTGCCCATTTAGTAATTGGTTTGTTAGGTTTGGGAGGGATTAGTTTCTAGAGTTCTCTGTATATACTGGATATTAGGCCCTTGTCTAATATATTGCTGGTAAATATTTTTTTCCCAATTAGTTGGCTATATTTCTAGTTTGGTTGCTATGTTTTTAGCAATGCAGAAACTTTTTATTTTAAGGTAGTCCCATTTGTTGAGTCTCTCTCCAATTCGTTGTGACCCTGGGACTCTGTTCAGGAAGTCCCTGCCTGTGCCTACAAGTTCAAGTGTCTCTCCTACTCTGTTCTGCAGTAGTTTCAGAGTTTCAGGTTTGATGTTAAGGTCTTTAATCCATTTTGAGTTGATGTTAGTGCATGGTGACAGGCTGGGGTTCACTTTTAGTTTTTTGCATGTGGCCACCCAGTTTTCCCAGCACCAGTAGTTGAAGAGGTTTTGCTTCTCCCACTGTACGGCTTTGGCTCCTTTGTCAAATATCAGCTGATTGTAGGCGTGTGGCTTTATTTCTGGATCTTCTATTCTATTCCATTGGTCTTCAGGTCTGTTTTTGTGTCAGTACCAAGCTGTCTTTGTTATTATGGCTTTATTATGGCTTTGAAGTCCAGCATTGAGATACCTCCCATGTTTTGCCTGGAATTGTTCGGCTATTCTCGGTCTTTTGTTGTTCCATATGAATTTTTGGGCTATTTTATCTATTTCAGTAATAACATCATTGGGATTTTAATGGGAATTGCATTGAATTTTTATATCAATTTTGGTAGTATGGCCATTTTCACTATATTAAGTCTGCCTATCCAAGAATATGGAAGGTCTTTCTGTTTCCTGGTGTCCTCTATAATTTCTATAAATTTTTATAGTTTTCATTAAATAGATCCTTTACATCTTTGGTTAGGTTAATTCCTAAACATTTTAGTTTATTTTTTTGAGGTTATTGTGAGTGGGTTGTTTCCTTGATTTCCCTTTCTGATTGTAGGTTGTTGGTGTACAGAAAGGCAACTGATTGATGTTGTAACTGGGTTGATGTTGTATCCTGCTACTTTGCCGTAGTGGTTTATAAGTTCTAAGAGTTTGGGAGTGGAGTTTTTGGGATCATTGAGGTATAATAGCATGTCATCTGCAAAAAGGGATAGTTTAACTTCTTCCTTTCCTATGCTGATCCCTTTAATGTCTTTTTCTTGCTTTATTGCTCTGGCTAAGGATTCCAGAACTATATTGAAAAGGAGTGGTGAGAGTGGGTATCCTTGCCTTGTTCCTGATTTTAAGAGAATTGGTTGTAGTTTTTCCCCATTAAGTATAATATTGGCTATTTGTCTGTCGTATATGGATTTTATTGTTTTAAGGAATGTTCCTTCTATTCCTATTTTCTCCCGAGCTTTTAACATGAATGAATGTTGTATTTTATTAAAAGCCTTTTATGTATCAATGGAGATAATCATGTGGTTCTTGACCCTGGATCTGCTGATGTGATTGATTACATTTATTGATTTGTGTATGTTAAACCATCCCTGCATCTCTGGGATGAAGCCTACTCGGTCGTAATGTATGATTGTTTTTTGATAGGTTTCTGGATTCTGTTGGCTAAAATTTTATTGAGGAGCTTTGCATCTGTGTTCATCAAGGAGATTGGTCTGTAGTTCTTTTTTTTGTTGGGTCTTTGCCTGGTTTGGGGATGAGTGTGATACTGGTTTCACAGAATGAGTTTGGGATAGCTCCCTGTGTTTCTATTTCTTGGAAGAGTTTGAGGAGTATGGGTATTAGTTCCTCTTTAAAGGTCTTATAGAATTTCATAGTGAACCCATATGGTTCTGGGCTTTTCCTTGTTGGAACACTTCTGATTGCTTCTGTCTATCATTGTAAGATATTGGCTTATTTAATTGATTTATTTCTTCTTGGTTCAGTTTGGGCAATTTGTATTTCCTCTAAAAATTCATCCATTTCTGCTAGGTTTTCCTTCCTTAGTGAGTATAGATTCTGGAAATAATTCTTTATAATTGTTTGGATGTCTTGGGTATTTGTTCTAATTTTTCCCGTGGTGTCCCTGATCTTATTGATTTGAGTTTCCTCTCTTCTTTTTTTAGTTAATCTTGCCAGAGGTCCATCAATTTTATTGATTTTTTTCAAATAGGCAGCTTTTTGTTTAATTTTATTTATAGTTTTCTTAGTCTCTATCATGTTAATTTCAGCTCTTCTTTTGGTTATCTCGGTCCATCTAGTAACTTTAGGTTCAATTTTTTCATGATTTTCTAGCAGTTTTAGTTGTAGCATGAGATTATTTACTTGGTCTGTCTCTATTTTCTTGATGTGTGCACTGACAGCAATAAATTTGCCCCTCAGGAATACTTGCCATGTCCCACAGGTTTCTTTGTGATGTATATTCATTTTCATTGAATTGTAGAAATTTTTTAACTTCTTCTGTTGCCCAGGTGTTGCTTAGAAATGTGCTGTTCAATTTCCATTTATTTGAGTAATTTCTATGATATGTTTTGTTATTGAGAACTAGCTTGATTCCACTGTGGTCGTATAGAATTCAGGGAATTATGTCAATCCTCTTGTATTTGCTTAAATTCCTTGTATGACCTATAATATGGTCTATTTTGGAGAAAGTTCTACGGGCTACTGAGAAGAACATGTACTGGGTTGTTGTAGGGTGGAAAACTTGGTAGACGTCAATTAATTCTGCTTGAGATATGACATCATTTAATTAGGTGGCTTCTTTGCCAATCCTCTGGTTGGTTGACCTGTCCTTTGGTGAGAGTGGAGTATTAAAGTCTCCTAGTATTATTGCATTAGGATCTATTTTATTCTGTAAGTCTGAGGGTATTTGCTTAACATATTTGGGTGCACCAATGTTTGGGGAGTATAAGTTGATAATGGTAATATCCTCTTCTTGGATTGTTCCCTGTATTAATATGTAGTGTCCTTCTTTGTCTTTTTGTATTGATTTTAAGGAAAAGTTTATTTTGTCAGGGATCAAGATGGCAACTCCTGCCTTCTTGCTCAGAGTATTTGCATGGTAGATTTTCCTCCATCTCTTCACTCAGAGTTTGTTTTTATGTTTGGCTTGAGATGGGTCTCTTGAAGACAACAAATGGATGGGTCTTGTTTTCTGATCCAATCTGCAGTTCTTTTTCTTTTGATTGGTGAATTGACACTGTTAATATTTATGGTTATTATAGAGAGATGTCATTTTCCTGCTTTCCTAAGTTTTTCTTCTTTCCTTTCTTCCTGTGCTTACTAAGTTGTTCTTCTAGTGATATATGTCTGATGTGGATCCCTATTATTGTTTTCTTCATGTTGTATTCCCCATCTTAATATTCTTTGAAGTTCTGGCTTATTGTTTATGAATTCATTTAGTTTTTCTTTACTATTAAAAATTTTGGTTTCTCCATCGAATGTGAATGCTAGCTTTGCTGGGTATACCGGTTTGGGTTGGCAGTTATTGGTTCTCAGGGCTCAGATAGTACTTTCCCAGGCTTTCCTTGCATTCACTGTCTGTGTGGAGAGATCTGTAGTGATTCTGATTTTTTCCCCATTATAATATAGCTCCCTCTTTGTTTTTGCTACATGCAAAATTGTTTACTATTCAGATCTATCATTTTTACTATAATGTGCCTAGCAGTGTTCCTCCTGGGATCCTGCTTGATAGGCGTTCTGTATGCGTCTGTTATGTAGGTAAGATTTTCTCTATTAAGACTGGGGAAATTTTTGGTGATAATCTTATTGAATAGGTGTTGCATTTCTTTGTTCTGGTATTCCTCACCTACGTGAGGAATTATACAAAGGTTAAGTTCTTGGCACTGTCTGCTTGTTCTTGGACTTCCCTTTGGCATAGTTTAAGTGTTTTTTTCATATCTGTGACTTTTTCCCCAGTAGCTGCATTTTGTCTTCCATATTTGATATTCTAATTTCCATTTCATCCATTCTGTTAGCTATGTCTTCCATTGTGGTTTGCCTGGAAGAAGTTGAACTATTTATGACTTCTATGTTGGTTCTCAGAGTATTAATCTCATCTCCTAGCAAGATGTGTACTGCATCTGTTTTTGAATGCGTCTCTTGTTTAAAATCCTGCATCTCTTTTGATAATTCATTTCTTTGTTCTTTAAGTTTCTGACCTATTTCTTTTTTAATTCTTGAGTCATTGCTTCTAACATCTCTTGGATATAGCGTTTGTCTTCCATTCCTGTTTTGCTTCCACTGGGGCTCTTCCCTGGGTGGCTGCTGGCCTTTGGGGGTGTCTTGCTATCTTGGCTATTGATGAATCTTGTGATTTTTTGCTATGATTTTCGCATAGGGATTCAGGGATTATTGGAGACCAGTTCCAAACTCTGTTTTGGTCAGTAGGTGGCTGTCTTTGCTTGGTTCTGGGTTGGTTCCTGGATTAATTGATGAAGCTCATGCTTGGCCCTGGGTTGGCCAAGAGAGTCTATACCTAGTCTTGGTGCTGGTGGGGGAGAGGCTGACCTCCAGCTGCTCGTCCTACCCACATAGGACTCTCAGCTGTCTGCCAGAGATCACAGGCAGTTCCTGCCTTCAGCCTAGACTGTTTGTGCTCCCTCCTAGGGGTGCTCTTGGCAAGACAGGGTGGGTGGGGTGTATTCTTCCAGTTGCTGGAGTCCACTATGAGTTCCTGACTACAATCAGGTGTTGGTGGCTTGAGCTATCCAATCTCCAGCCCAGGATACACAGGCCAGGCTCTGGTGGGATTTGGGCTTCTGGTTCTTCTGCCCTGGACACACAGGTGTTTTGCTATCACAGGTGTGGTTGGGGGGGGTGCAGTTCCCTGCTTTCCCCCCTCTGCTGAGGCATGTGCTCAACTTCTGACTTCAATTGGGACAGGTGGGTCATGCAGCTCGGGCACCCGGTCCCCAGCCTGGGACACACTGGTTGGGCGCAGGTGGGACCTGTGCTGCTGGGTTTCCCGCCCAGGGCACACTGATTGGATTTCTTTTGCCACTGGCTGCTGTGGCCCACGGGTGCTGTTCCCGGCTTGAGCTTTTGTGCTCCCTCCCAGGGGCGCTCATGGTAAAGCCTGGCGAGCTGGGTGTGCTCCATGAGTTGGTGGGTGCTTGTACAGTTCCCAGTTTTAGTGGGACCTGTAGTCCAGGTGGCAGGGGGAAGGGTCCAGGTCAAGCTCTGGGGTTACCACCAGCACTGGTCTCCCTTGGGGGGGGAGGCTATCCCCTGTAGGGTACTCACTTATCTTGGAACTGGTTGGGAGCTGTCTAGTGGTGCTGCGGCAGATCACTGTTTCCGTGCGCTGCAGGTCACTGATTACCACCACGTTCCGCGTTTGGTTGAGATGATTGTGGGCTGGGCTGGGTGGTGGTGGTGGTGGCTCCGGGTCTGTGTTTCACACGGTCTCTGCCATGTTGAAGCTGTCCGGGTCGGCACTGCGAGTGTTTTTTGCACTGGCCTCCTATGGACTGCGGTGGTTTGGGGGTGGGAGGGTGGGTGGCTTTCCAAATGGCGCTGAGCCACTCTGCGGGAGCGGGGTGGGAGAGGAGTCTTCACGCGGGTTCTGAGCTCTGAGGTTTCTGTCTCTTGTTTGCTTTCTGGGTCAGCACCTGCACCTTGGGCATCTTCTGCGCTGGTATTGAAGCCCTGGGCCGGGCCAGGCTGCAGGTTGGTGTGGAGCTGCGTGGCCAGCAAAGGGTGGGGGAAGGGTCTTTGAGTTTTCCATTCTGAAATTTTTCCTTTTCTTTTCCTTTTTTCTTTTTTGTCACCTCCTGTTTTTTCTCAGAATGTTTGGCTTTTTGCTGTCGTTGGTCTCTTGGGGAAACTAAGTGTTGGTTGGAGAGAGCTGTGGTGTTTCCCTACTGGTCCCATTGCCATCTTGGCCCCCTCCCAAGATGTAGCCTTTTAACAAACAGTACACTTGATAATTAGCTCCTTTGATGCAAGATCTATAATTGCAGTCAAGGAGTATAAATTTAACCAAAAAGTAGAAAAGGTTACCAGTTTACACCAGAATGACAGTTTTTATGTATTACTATGAAATTATGTTGCACATGTTCACACACACACACATTTAAACAAAAGTTTTAAGACATGCTTAGCTTAAAAAAAATCGGCCATGAGTTCTTTTGGAATTCCAGTGGCAAAGTGATATTATTTTGCTCAATTTATGATAAAACCACGCACAAGGTCAATGTTAGAACAGTTAGGCAATGCCAAACAAAATGCAAGGTAATTTTGACAAACGGAATGTAACAGACTTTCCATGCTTAAACATGGAAAACCTTTAAATAAGTTTTGGTGATAGGACACATTTAGTATATGAACTGAATGTTTTAATACCTAGAAGAGTGAAGAGGAGTAAGGTTGGTAGAAGAGTGGGGTTGTAGGAAAACCCATCATGGGGCCGTTGTCTCTTCCTAGATGTCAGCTTCCAGGGTCTGTAGAGAGAATTGGGGGAGGAGGCAGCACTTTTAACTTGAAGACATTTAAGGGGAGGATGTGGCATAACTAAGGAACTGAAAAGTGAATGTTTGAATAATTGGATAGATAGAGCTATTGGAAGAGGCAAGAGGGAGGGATTTCTCTTTTGCAGTCTCCTAGAGGAGATATTAAGAATCTAGATTTTGAAGTGAGTGGATTCAGGAAAGTGAAAAGGATTGGATTATTGTTTGAGTCTCAAAGACAAAAAGGATGGTTTGTTTTTTATTGTGGTTCTTTGGGTGGGAAAGGAAGAGAGCAGTATAAGAGAGAATCTGGCCTCCATGTGTTTGCCAGCCAGCCAGCCACTGTCAGTGACAGATTAACGAAAGAGCCAGAGCAGAGACCCATTTATTTAAGGTCTGGAAGGGAAGAAGGTGGATTAGCCACAGAAGGGAGTTGAGAAATGTGTAAGTTTGTAGGGGTTTGTTTAGAGGGAGCTTAAGCAGGGCCAAGCTTGTTGTTCTACCTTTGGAGACCGATGCTCACCCCTACCTTGTGTCAGCTACACGGGCAGGCAGACACAGGGAGAAGGGTCAGCAGAAGGAGTTTGCTTGAAGCAGACAGACAATTTTAGCCTAGAGAATCTGGACCAACTGCAAATAGCAAGAGTGTCGTTAGAAGAGCAAGGAAGGAGAAAAGGTACTGGAGGTCATCAAAGAAAAGACAGAAAGAAAGAGGGAGGGAGGGAGGGAGAGAGAGAAAAGGGGATGAGAGACAGATTGAGCTGCTACAAGATAAGGAGTTACTTTTCTAGAGGAGATGGTTGGGAGGCTCGTGGCAGAGAGGGGGCTTGGTGAGCAAGGCAGGTGAGCAGGGGTGGTGGTCTTGAGCAGAGATTAGAGAAGGACTTGGTGGGCAGAACAGGATGAGCAGAGGAGTCTCTGGAGTAGAGGTCAGAGAAGGGCTTGGGTTTAGGGGACCTTGGACTCCTTGCTGTTACGTTGCAGAATTGTTTCAATCAGAGGAATAAAACCAAACGTTCCGAATTTAGGTCAGCGGTGGCCATGGTAGTGAGACCAGATCTCGGTTGACAAACAAGCCAGGGTTTTGTTTTGTTTTGATTTGATTGTAAGTCAGTCAGCCCACAGTCTTTAGAATGCAGTAATGCCAATGGGGTGTCCCTGGGAGACAATTTGGAAAATTTGGTAGGACTACGGAACCAGAAGGGAGAGACTCTTGGAGTCTCTGGGGACCCCACAGACAGGAAGGGAGGGAGGGACTCCTGGAGTCCCAGGGGAGAGATAGGCCTTTTCTGGGTTTCAATAATACCTGGAGCCATGCAGAGTGGCAGTCCACAAGACATGCACTGCTTATGTAGGCAAAGGCCACGAGATCTTTCAGGTGGCTGTTTAGCCCAAAGTAAGCTTGGAGAGCTCTGCACTCTCGATGGAGAAAGGCCTCAGAAAGGTAAAAGGCTCGGTGAGAAGCTGTCAGAAGGCAGGTGGAGGGACCCAGTTACTCCTGGAGCTTTTCCTCTCCATGTGTGGGGGAAATGGAGGAGAACGGAAGAGGAATAGACCAGACACGATCATCAACAGGCGAGGACTGTTTATTGAGGAACAGCGAGAGGCGCAGACCTTCCCACGGGTTTGGAGGTTGTGCCTGAGCGTTGGGACAGGAGCTGGGTTTTTATAGGACGTCTGGGCAAGGAGGCTGGGGTTAATGAAAAAGGGAGATGGGGGCCTTTCAGTTGGGCCCACAATGGGATGCTTATAGCTGGGCTTAGGTAGATTGCCCCGCCTGCACATCAAACAAGTTCACACATATCTGGGATTTTGCCTGGGTCTGTATGGGGCTGGGGATCAATCCTTCATATTCCATCTTTAGATATATAAAATGATCTGGCCAAGAGGGGAGCGACAAGTCCTTCACTTCTTGAAGCCAGAAGTTAAAAAGGAATCTCATTAGGTGAAAATTGTGTCAGCAGGACTGCTATTCTTTCGGAATGCTCTTGGGGTGAATCAATTATTTGTCTTTGTCAGCCTCTAGAGGGCGTCCACATTCCTTGGCTTGGACTCACTGCCAGGTAGTAGAAAAATCATCTCAGCTGCTGTCACTTAGGACTCTAGTGAAGTTGGTTTTTTGTTTTTGTTTTTGTTTGTTTGTTTGTTTGGTTTTTTTAAAAACACTTATAAGGAGCCCAGATAACCCAGGACAATTTTCTTAATTCTTGCATAAACACATCTGCAAAGTTCCTTTTGCCATCTAAAGTAAAATTAATAGATTCCAAATACTAAGACAGATAAATTTTGGAGATCATTATTCTGCCAAACACAAGTATATTTAGAGATAATTTTCTGGGTTTTCCATTCTATCTTAAATCATTTGAACTTGTGGTATGTAACATGTTTGGCTATGATAAGCATTATTTGAGTAATAAGGAATTCAAAACTAAGCAGTTGGATGCCAGCACCGATGTAACTATTGTACCTCACACCTCTATAGTAGCAACTAATTAGTCTAATCTTGTATCAGATTTCCCTCAAGTTTGTAGTGATTCTGTTACAATTTATCAGAGTATCCTAAACCAATCTGGCATAATCTACTTCTGGAGAAACTGATCAAGGCCCATTGACTTCCTGAAGTCCCTCATATCGTTCCTTCTACTTTGACTCTGGAAGAAATGATGACATCACTGCTGCTGCAGATAGTAAGACTGGTGAAAATGAGTCAAGGGCCATTTACTGGAAAAGTTGTGTGTGTGTGTGAGTGTGTGTTTTATTTCCCCATTGATGTAGTAACTTGGTTACAGTTGCTTGGTAACTCTACATTGTTCAGAGGATTTTTTTTAAAAATTGAAATGGCCTGGAAAATTCTTTTAGGGATTTCCTCACCTTATTTCTAGCCTCTAGCTCTCACTACTATCACAGGGAAACAAACATCCAATCCTCTTCCAGGTTTCACCTTTCCCCAACTTTTCCTTTGTATTTGGCACCTACTCAAGGTTTTTTTTTTGTTCAAAATTTTGCAAGTCAGAAATTTGAATCCATGGCGTGGGATTGCTTCACAGCAGCTTTTAAAATAGCTGCTTTTAGGTATTTATTGGCAAAAGTCTAGTATTACTGTCCTTCCCTAGAGGAGAAGAATGAAATAAATTTTGTATTTTAAGTGGAAGATATCTGGCCACATTGAGTTTGAACCATGTATCTGCTGGTACATGATCCCAAGGAGACTACCAGTAAGGAAAACATACCCATGCCGAGTATGCATAGAAGTCAGTGCTGTACTATAGATGCCTGATTACTTTTTTCCATAAAATCACCCAACTTCTGCTACTGACATGCTGCCTTTCAACAAATCTAAAATCTTTGCCATTTAAATTTAAACACATTAATTTTACCTTGATTTGGGGGGCACCATTTTTTAGGGGAGGAAGGCATGTTTCCCCATAACTGAGGGACATCAGCACATCCCACAATTTAAATGCAACTGATGATGACATGGTACTGACTGAACGTTTCTTTAAATCCACTGAACTGTGTCATGTACACAGGCAGGGAAATAGAATTGAAAACTTTTGCTTCTGAAATTTCTATTTTTAAATTTTATAATTTTTTAACCTTGGCTTGTCAAAACTACACGAACAATGTAGACTTATTATAGGCGTAGACACAACCTGAGAAATGGATATCTGTTTTCTGTTTTTGTGATAAAATACCTGAACACAGGTGGCTTATAAGAAGTAGAAGCTTATTTGACATGTGGTTCGGGAGGTGGTAAGTTCAAACGCATGGTGCCAGCATTTGGTGAAGGCTTTCCTGTTGCATTATAACACGGTGGAGTTAATCACATGTGGGGCAGAGCAATCATGTGGTAGCTCAAGTCTCTTGTCTCCCTGTAACACTAACAGTTCCATCATAAAGGCCTCATTCAGATGACCATATCTACTCTCAATTACCTCCTGAAAGCCTCATCTCCAAAAATTACCAACATAAGGAATTTGAGAAGTTTCAATTTGAGTTTCAGAGGGCCCCTGCTGTGTACTTGGTATGACCTTGAGTGAACTACTTAAACTGGTCAAGACTCAGTTTTCTTACCTGTGTGTGGAGAGCATACTAGTCCCTAATTAAGTGTTGGGTGAAGTGAGAGGAGGACTGTGCAGCAATCAGGATCTTAGGCACCCAACGCAGCCAGTAATAGCTGAATGCCAGTGCTCCAGAGTGACTCTTCCTGTAAAGTCAATGCACAGGGAGTGCTATTTCTGTCTAGAACCTGTGAGTGCATGGCGTATTTGTTTATCCATGTGGGCCTTTAAAAACAAAACAAAACCTTTTAGTAAGTTGGGCACTGGTGGCTCACACCTGTAATCCTATATCCAATTAACCACAAAAAAGCTGCAA
This sequence comes from Dipodomys merriami, assembly GCF_024711535.1. Lineage (NCBI taxonomy): Eukaryota > Metazoa > Chordata > Mammalia > Rodentia > Heteromyidae > Dipodomys > Dipodomys merriami. Next base: position 3,005,644 of record NW_027202893.1, read on the forward strand.
GTGGGGCTGTGATTCAAGTGGTAGTGGCCAGCCTTGAGTGAAAAGCTAAAGAAGAGCGCCCTGTCCCTGAGTTCAAGCCTTAGTACTGACATCAGAAACGCAAAACAAACCAAAAATCCCAACCAGCCCCCCCAAATCATTTTAATAATTTTTCAACCTGGAGATTTCACAGAAAAACATGAGTTTCTGGCTTCTCTAGAATATATGGGAGGATTTGAAGATCTCTTGCCCTTTTTCCCACATGGCTGAAATAGTGCAATAGACTGGAACTTAGTAGGGGTCCCCAAGGGCATGCTCTCCTCAAGAACTTGGGATGTGCCAGCTCAGAGGCTTGCTGCTTAGTGGCTGACTGCTACATGAAAAACTTCCCCAAACTTGTACATGGTAACAATGGTAGCCTTCACCCCAAGAGAAGCTGGAAAGCAAGGACCTAGAAACAGGAGATTTATGACCCAGCCATCCATGACTCTTAAAACTGAAATGTCAGCAACCTTACCAGTTCTAGTAGCTTTGGGCACATTCACTAGAAAAATTTAAAGTAGTGGTGAAAGATGTATTTGCAGGCTTGCCGTATTGGAGCATTCAACAACAACAACAAAATCAAAAAGAAGTTCTTGAATCACAACATGACTCCACTCAAGTAATACATTTTTAGGGGAGGGCCAGTAGTGGGATTTGAATTTAGGGTTTTCTGCTTGTTAGGCAAGCCCTCTGCTACTGAGCCATACTCCAAACCCTTTTTTGCTTTAGCTATTTTTCAGATAGTGTCTTTTAGTTTTGTTCCCTCTACTAAGCTAGCCTCAGACTGTAATCCTCTTACTTATGCTACCCAAGAAGCTAGAATTACAGGTATGAGTCACAGTACCTGGCCTTCAAAAAGTATTCTTGTGGTTTGTCTTTTAAATAGCTAGGCACAAAAAGACAGCTACAAGCTCTCGTGCGTGCGTGTGTGTGTGTGTGTGTGTTTGTGTGTGTGTGTGTGTGTGTGTGTGTGTGTGTGTGTGTGTGCGTGCCTTGAACTTAGGGCCTGGGCATTGTCCCTGAGCTTTTTAATTTTTTTTTTGTTTTTGTTGCTCAAGGCTAGTGCTCTAGCACTTGAGCCACAGCTCCACTCCTGGCTTTTTTGGTGATTATTTGGAAATGGTCTCACAGACTTCCTGCCCTGGCTGATTTCTAACTATGGTCTTTGGATCTCAGCCTCCGGAGTAGCTAGGATAAAAGGCTTGAGCCACTGGCACTCAGCTTCTTGTGTAGAATCTAAAATCTTGAGCTTACAGAAAAAGCAGAATGGTGGTTACAGAGGCTTGGGTGTTTCCTGTATTAAAGGGCCATTGGGGAGCTATTAGCCAAGGGACATACAATTAAGTTTGATAGGAAGGAGAAAAAATAAAAAATAGGCAAATATATAGAGATAGTGATTACTTGAGACAAGGAAGAAGACAGGTGGGAGAGAGGCGGGAAATTGGGAATGATTGTTAATTATTGCATAGTTTCTTGGGTGATAAAAAAGTCAATTGTGGTAATGGTTCACAACTCTGAACATATTTAAAAAAAACATTGAATTAAACATTTTCAAATGGAGGAATTATATGATGCATGAATTGTATCTCAGTGAAACCTTTTTTTTTTTCCTGCAGAGCTGGGGTTGAACCAATGGCCTTGAGCCTGTGCTAAACAAGCACTCTATCACTTGAGCAAATCCCTGGCCTCTCCTACTTATTTTTGGGTGCTAATCCTGGGGCTCAGACTTATTCTCTCTCCCTACCCCTTTTTTTGAGTCAGGGTCTTACCACAATCTTTGTTCAGGCTAGCTTCAAACTCACCAGCTCCTGCCTCTGCCTCATGAATAGCTGGGATTACAAGCATACACTACCATGCCTCGTTCTCAATAACACTGTTTTTGAAAAATTAAAAACAGGGCTGGGAAGTTGGCTCAGTGGTAGAGTGCATGCCTGAGGCCCTGGGTTCAATTCCTCAGCACCACATAAGCAGAAAAAAGCTGGAAGTGGCACTGTGGCTCAAGTGGTAGGGTGCTAACTTTGAGCTGAAGAGCTGAGGGACAGCGCCCAGGCCCAGAGTTCAGCCCCCACGACTGACAAAATGAATAAATAAAATAAAATAAAAACAACAGTCTTTCCTCCTAAAAAAGAGAAAGAATGCTAACCAATAGACATGATATTTAAATAAATTGAGAGTATCTAAAACAATGGTTAAAAGCAATACTCACTTTACTTTTAAATTTAACTTCATGCAAGCCTCCTTTCTTAGTAATACATTAGATGAATAGTTCCCTTTTTCATGTTTCTTCCCTTCTTTTCATTTTTAAGTCTCAAGTAACAGCTCTGGCTCAGAGCTAAGAGCCTTCCTGAGTTCAAGCAATTCAAGCAGCCTGGAAGCTGACCACATTTGTTTTGGGCAGTGAGGTTGTCTTTTGTGCCTTGATGGCTCTTTACCAGTGGGATTGTGTTTCTAGTAATGGTGGTGGACCTATGCTGACCTGTCTCGCATAACCCTCTTGTAATGAGAAGTGAGGTTGCTGAAATGCCTGGCCAAAGTGGCAGCATCCATGGTTGTGAGTAAGGGGAAGCCAGACCCATGTAAGGAGGGATTTAGGTTGATGACATGCTGGAGAGCTTTCACATCACCTCTGAGATGAGAATGTGAGATGTGTGTGGGGCTTATAATATTGGCAGCCAGGTCTTCGGTTTGCTTCGCAGTAAACCATCCAATCAGAAGTCCATCCTCTTTTAGTCTCTAAAGCCTCAACATAATTGAATTATAATCATCCAAATAAAACCCCTAAAACTCTCGAGACTCTTCTGGTCCTGTAACCTGAGGTGATCAGATACAATAATGATGAAAAGGGGTCCCTGGAATCAGACTGTCTGTATTTGAGCCCTGTCTCTGTCACTTATCTACAGCTATGAGAGTCTCCATTTCTTTTGTCAAATGGCAATGATAAAGACTCAGAGTGCCTCCTAGTAAGAACTCAATAGTTATTACCTATTTCCCATCATCCTCAGTGTTCTCTGCGATTCAAGTCAGGCTAGCATGGAATAATAGTATAAATAGCAAGTAATTGTGCTGTTTGGGATCTCCCCTTTTTCTCTTTGATTCTTGAACTGTTATGTGGCAGAGCTCCTCTGGTGCCAAATAGTCTTCCTGTTAGTAATGTTTTAAATATGTAACTAGTAAAACAAACAGATCTCCCCTCTCCACTATGAAGTCAATCACACTAAATGAGGGTGTGCTGGGCTGTTGCCATGGGGATGCAGAGTATTTTGTAAAACACTTGGCCTTGGGGACAGTTGATGAGTCACACTCAGGGCTGGGTGGTGCAACTGCTTTCAATTAAAGCCTCCAGACTGAGCATTGTATTGGAGGGCTACACTATTTTTCCAGCAATAAGTGAGGGGTATCTCTGATCTGAGGGTTTAGTCATATACTTGGTTCATTTGTTCTGTGGACATTTTCTCCTATTTCTTTACTGTAGGTAGAAGGAGCTGTCTATAGATATCATTTTGCTCTTCCATATGTCTCAGGAAATGGTAAACTTAGTACTGATAACTTCTGTTTTACTGTAAAGTCCCCACACAATGAATCCTAGCTGAGACATTTTTGTGGTCTTGTTCATTCTTCTCTGAACCTGGCCTCTTTACATAGATCCTTGAACATGAATCAGGCCTGCTCAAACGTATTCCACATTTTCTTTTTAGTTAAGTATATAATAAGACATTTTGCACTTGGAAATAATTGTCCAACCACAGGCAACAATGTCAGGAGTGAAAATCTCTACTAGACAAGACTCCTCTGGAATTTACTAGCTAGTAGAGGTCAGAAAAATCTATCTCAAGCAATTTGGAGATTGGAGAAGGAAAGTTCAGTGTAGGATATGCCATAGTCTTATTTGGATTAATGTTGTTCAGGGGATGCATATGGAGGAGGAGAAATCACCATGGGCTTCAGTCAAACGTGGCTTAGTGGTAGAGTGCTTGCCTAGAATGTATAAAGCCATGGGTTCGATTCCTTAGTACCACATAAACAGAAAAGGCCAGAAGTGGCACTGTGGCTCAAGTGGTGGAGTAATAGCCTTGAGCACAGAGAGGCTCAGGGACAGTGCCCAGGCCCTGAAAAAAAAAGGTAGCTTGACATGACCCTTGAAGGACAAAGAGGAAAAGACAAGGTCAGGTCCCAGCACTAGACTGAGGTCCATGTACAGGTGTTAGGACAGGCAGACCTTCAGAAAAGAAGTTCAGCTGAGGTAGGGCCCTACTTGCTGCAGGTCAGGCATAGGAGAGTGTTTCAGCCAGAAGTGCTTCATGCAAGCACTTGGAGAGCACTAGGTGGAGGGGCTGTCAGACTCTTTGGGGATAGGACCCAGTTGTTTGTTTGTTTGGTTTTTTAAAATTTCCTAGGTGCTTCATGCTCATCCACGGCTGCATAGTTCTAGAATAATGGAAACTAACCCCTGAAGTAGAAGCTGAAATGACCAACTCTAGTGCTCTTGCTCTGACATAGCTCACTGTAAGTTCTTGGAGAAGTCATTTGAACTCTGAACATCTGTTTCCCCTACTATAAAATAAGAGATTCAACTAGATGACTCACGGTCCAGTGCTAATGATCTGTGACTCAGAGAGGGGAAACCACTTTTTTTTTATTAACTCTGATTCTGTACTGCCCACAACCTAAGCCTAATTCACCATTCATCCTGTGTAATTTCACACAGAAAAGAAAAAGCTAGCAGTCACTCCAGAGAGGTGTAGCCAGGGATATAATGGATGATCAGGGAAACAAATGAACAAACAAACAACAGCAACAACAAAACCACGATTACATCCTTTGGTTTAACAGAACAATTTTTTCTAACATGAACTTAAACAGGAGAAAATGAGTCTTAGGTGGAAGCCTGATCTATTAGTTTTCTGTTGCTACCATAACATTACCACAAATTCAACTTTTCATGGCACATTTCTTGTCATACTGTTCTATACACCAGATGTCAGACAGTCCCACTGGGCTAAACTCTAGGTGTTCACAGGATGTGTTCTTGTGAGGAAGTCTCAAGGAAGATGACTTTCTTTGCTCATTTTGTTTTTTAGCCAAATTCAGTTCTTTGCTGATATATGATTATTCTCCCTGTCCTCCCTGTTGTAATCTGAGGCCAATTCTAGAGGCCTTCTCCCATATTCCTAGACTCATAGACATTTTCTATTTTCAAAGCTAGCAACTATGGGCCAGTTCCTCTTCCTTGCATATTTCTTCCCTCTTTTCATTTTTCTAACACAGCCAGGGAAGCAGCTCTACTTTTAAGGAATAACTTGCTAAAACTGGGCCCTTTCAGATAAGACAGGATAATCTGTATCTCAATATCCTTAGCTATTAATCACATCTGCAGTCTCCTTTGACATGTAAGGCACCAAACTCTCAGGTTTTAATTAGGATGAAGACATCTTGTGGAGCATATTCCGCCTATCCTATGCCTGCAGGTAAAGATTTCCTAAGAGTTAAGAAACAAGTTGGTAGTTGTGCTGGTGAGGCCATAGACTTGTCTTCTGAGTCACTATTGGTCCTAGAGAAGAAGGAAATATTTGTTGAATACATGTTTTTTCCCTGGTATGGGTAGAGTGAAACCCTAGACACGAATAATTCTAGATGTTGTTTTCCTTGTTCATTCAGGGATAATAAAATAACATGCTAATTCTATGAGAGTATAAATTCTTTGAAAGCAAATGTTAACAGCTGAACACGACCAGCCTCCCTGTCCCATGGAATCCTCTGCTTTTCTAGGTATTCCAGCTCATCATCTTCAGCACTAACCAAAAATGAACGAACGATTTTGACACTATACTCTCAAAAAGGCTTTAATTAAGCTGGGCGTTGGTGTCTCATGCCTATAATCCTAGCTTGCAATTTGAAACCAATCTGGGCAGAAAATTTGTGAGACTCTTATCTTCAGTTAATCACCAAAAAAGCCAGGAGTGGAGCTGTGGCTTAACAGGTAGAATACTAGCCTTGAGCAAAGAGCTTAAGGATAGTGCCCAAGCTCTGAGTTCAAGCCCCAGTATTAGCACACATAAAAATAGGCTAATTAATTTCTGTTTTTCAGATCCTCTATCTATGTAGGATCTGAACTTCAGATTAGATACCTTTGAAGTTTTTTTTTTCCTTCAGTGCTGGTTATCAAACCCAGGTCCTCACACATGTAAAAGAGCTGCTGTTCGACTGAGCTACATCCTGAGCCCCAGCTCTGAACTCATTACAAGAGTGAGTGAAAGTTGATCCATTCAGTATGTATTTATTGGATGCTTCTTATATGTAGGACTCAAGCAATTCAGAGATCACTGAAGATGAGGCAGGCTGTTCTAATCAAAACAGTGATCTAGCCAAACCTATGTTCATGAGAAAAGGTTGACCTTGTTGAGTTGGAACTGGTGCCTGGCCCATAATTGTTTAATGATAAGACAAGACCCAGAGTTTCCCTTAGAGTTATATCCATTTGGTTGATTAATTATTCAAAAGGTTTGTCTCTGCTTTATAGCAGAAAGAAAAAAAGACATTGATCTGTAACTTTGTTTTAGCATTTCTCTGGAACAATATTATTTTTTTTTTCTGTCATGCTCTGGCAGAGAAAGGAAACAGATTTTGTTGTGAAGCGGATGGAAATACTACACTCTAAAGCTTTTTACTCTGGTGGTTGATTCTTGATAAGCAGAATTGGGGAAGTGTTGTTTGAGGGAAAACACCCTAATTTTCCCTTCAGTTTTCCACTAAATCTGGTACATGACTTTTTTGTACATTAAATTGCAGTATTTGTGCGTGTGTGCACATGTGTGTGCTATTCCTAGGAATTGAACTCAGAGCCTGGGCACCGTCTCTGAGGTTTTTGGCTCAAGGCTAGCACTCTACCACTCGATCCACAGCTCTACTAGCTCCACTTCTGGCTTTTTGGTAGTTAATTGGAGGCAAAATTCTCTCAGACTTTCCTGCCCGAGCTGGCTTTGAACCTTGGTCCTCGGATCACAGCCTCCTGCGTAGGATTACAAGTGTGAACCTTTAGCACCCCTGGCCTAATTTGACAGTACTTTTAATATGAGCACTTTTCCCTCATAGAGGAACACATTTCAGTTCTGGATACTAGCGAATACTAAGAAAAGAACACAAACATAAAAGGGAAAACAGCCTGGATCCAGCCTTAAACTGTTACCTTTAGTACAGCTTTTTTTTTTTTTTTTTTTGTAGACCACATAACCTCTCTAAAGTTTAGACCATGAAATGAAATAATATAGCCCTGTATTAGGCAGAGTCCTGTGTTTTTTAACAACAAAAATCAATTACATATCAACTTGTACCTTGAAGCAAAACAATATACAGAAAGGCACCGGGTAGCTTATAGAATCTCCAGGAACAATAGGAACAAAATAGGCCAGGCAGCCATGAGGATGGCAGCTGAAAAAAATTACAAAGCTCTCCTGGTTGAAATAGTGCTGTAGTTAGAAACTGATGCTAGTGGCACTTCCTGTCCCCTCTGCTTGTGAAACCTCAGGATTGCTACCCTCCAGCCCTGTCTGCTGAATACTCTGCTTTTTAGTGTCACTTGTTTCTACTTCTGTATAACAAGCAGGATATATATGTTGAGTGAACTTCGGTCATCAGTTCTTCCTTAGTGGTGAAGGAATCTGGGGAAGCAAATATTTCAGTTTTTATAAGCAGAGGTAAAGATTCTTCCCAATCATTGAAACTTCTAAGACTAGAAGTTTCCCAAATATAGGATGGAGCCATTGATAGTAGGCTTCTCTCACCACTGCAGAAAGGAAGAAAGGAAAGAAGGGAAGGAAGAAGGAAGGAAGAAGATTTATTAGAGGTGAAGTAAGCACTTAAGTCCATCTTCAACTGTCTTCAGGGTTTAAATACACAAAGAACGAGGGATGGGGGAGAGAGGTATATATAATGATTAAACAGTAGATTGCAGATATGTTCTTGTGGGAGGGGTTCAGAGAAGTTGTTAACATTGATATCACTTGAGAGAAAACTTAGGACAAATAAGTCATTGTTGCTGGAGGGTGGTTTGTCTTGAGGAGAAATTGTGCTGTTCCTTTCCTTGGGCAAAGCTCCCTCCATCCTTCATATAAAGATGCCATCCATACGTCTGGTCTTTCCTGGATTCCAAGATAATTGCAAACTGAATACAGAGAGAATGGCTTAATGCAAAGACAGATATAAAATGGAGACAGTGATGCCAAGTTTTTCTCCTGCTTTTAGTTAATTAATAGTCCCAAGTAAATAGTCAGTGCTTTTCAGCCAAAGCAGTTTAAATATGTGTTACAACCTATCTTTACCATTCCAAAAGAAAAAGCTTGACCCATACACCCTAACACAACTAGATTCTGTGTAATTGACAATGCCATCTCTCCTTCCAAGGGCACATAGGTGTCAGTCTTACCAGTTACTATGCTCATTTCCAAGTTCAAGATCTTTTCGTGGTCCTGGTCTTCCTTCAGTTCTGATCATATCTATCTCAGTGTTCTGTAATATTTAGACTGAATTGCAAATATATAAGCTAGCATAGCCTATATAAGGAGGGAGAGAGAAAAACATGTTTAATTATGTAAATGCATCACACAGCAAGGAAGAAAACATTGATTACATATTTCATGCTTATGCACTAGGTCACAAGGTCAAATAAGTATTTTTAAAATTTGCTTCCTTTATTCCCATTCCTGTTCTCTATCCCTTTACCTTCAGCACTTCCCTTGATTGACTGACATTCTTCATACAGAGGCATGACCCCAACTCCACTAGTGGAAGATCCAAGCCCTTGACAGTCTTAAGCCACCTCTGGAACCAACCATGTCCTTCCTTGCCTTATTATGTAGCAGCAAATTCTATTTCCTCTTGATATTAAGGATCAGCCAAAACAACACTGTAGCTGGACATGATGGTATATACCTATAATCCCAGCACTTGGTAGAAGAATCCTAATTCAGGGCTAGCCTAGTGCTACATAGTGAGATTGCTTCAACCAACCAATCAACTCACCAGCCACTGTAGCCAGAATAAGGCTTGGTCTCCTGTGGCACGAGGAAACTCAAATGGCAGTTTTAGTTGTAAATTTTAAAACTTTTGCTGGTCTTCCTAGGATCATTCATCCTTTGGATATCAATACCTGTAAAACAGCAGAACCTACTCTCATTGAGATGAGAAAAGATATTGAACAACGTCCACAAGGGTAGGTCACATCTTGTCCATCTGCTTAGTAAGAATACACATAAGTAATGTGTTTCCCTGAGATGTTCTACCAAATCATTTGAGCCTTAGGAGGGGATAGATAGTGTGAGCCCTAATTGATAGCCACTGAGCTAGAAACAAAGTCTGTGCTGTGAATGATATATGAAGGGGCGGGGGGGGGGTTCTTATAGAACTGAGTCCTCTTCCAGTGGGTCTGATGCTATCTATCTCTTGGAAGATAGTGTCAGAGCTGGACTCAACTGTTGGAGAATCTGTTGTAGATTAGATGGTTGCTGTGACCAGAGATCATAGAAATATTCCAAACTAATTGTTGAGTGAAAGAATAAAAAAATCACTTGCGTTTGGTTTTCTTATCTCCAGACATACTCTGTCTCACATCTAGATGTAATAGATTCTCCCTGTATCTGCTACTTCTCAAAATGAACTTAGGATTCTTTTTATCCTTTAATTACTTTCTTGTTATTAAGCATTATTCATAGTAGGCTTCCTCTGCTTAAATAACTGATACTTTCTGTCTCTTGACTATTCCTTGATTGACAAAGTCATCAGACATTGAACATTTTTCTTAGATGCTTGAGTATCTAAGAAAGATGTAATAGCTTATTTTTTAGAAGTCCATTAATCTATTGATTTTTTTGTGTAAGAATAGTATTGTGGTTATGTTTAAAAAGAAGCACCTTTTTCCTTTAGAGGTACACACTGAAATATTTACAGACAAAAAGGCTTCTGAGATTAGTTGCAAAATAATCGAAGGAGGAGAGAAGATGGTAGGAAGTATAGGAGAAAGATGATTAGCTTTGAGTTCATAACTGTTGAAGGATAGTGGTATTTCCTTCATTAGCTTTATATAAAAATATGTATCACAATTTTAAATTATACTTAATTTAAAATGCACTTAATTTTGTATACTTTAGAAATTTTAGATAACAAAAGCAAAGACAAAAATATGTTAGCTGCTTCCAGCATGCTATAAATATTTATAAAGGAAAAAACTTAGGCACTTCCATTAAGAGTCTAATCTGGCTAGTAGATTTCAATGGTATTCTAGGTCTCTAGAAGTTAGGGGTGAGCTCAGGTCAGTATTCCTGAAAGATGATCCTGGCGAATGATTACAGTGTGCTTGTAGAGAGTGAGGAAGAAGATGCACACTGTTTGCTTGGGCTGTTATTGTAGGATCCTTATTCATGTGTACTCAAGGGGTTTGGTGCCCACATACTGCCTCTGGCCTGGGTGTTGGTACAGAGCAAGGACTTTCCACTGCAATGATTTGGATCAAATCTGTGGTCTTCAGACCTATAAAGTTTTAGAATATACAAGTGGAGTTTGAACTACTTTGGTCAAGGGAGTCTATAATGAATAAGCCAGACTATTCTGATAACATTGCCACCCATCTGCTTATTGTATGCATTTGGCATCTGGCAGGAAAATTCTGCTACTTGGCTTCTGCAGCCCCAGGACTACTCCTCGTATTCTCATTGAGGTCAGGAAGCTTATTTCAGCTGCAGTTGCCCCCTGGCATAGCTCACTTGTAGAACAATCATTAGAGTGCTTTTGAAGGATCATGATTTTTTATCACAATGTATTTCTCAAAGTCTCGGTGAAGGGAAATCTCTGGGAACACTTTAATCGAATCTATAGGCAACTTCTACACAATAAGGCCCCAAATATTCTCATTATCTTAAGACTGATTTCTTGGCTGAGTGTAGAGACACATGTCTGGAATCCAAGCAATGGAGAGAGTCTGAGGCAGATTGGGAGGGCCAGTCTGGGTTATATAGCACAACCTTGTCTCAAAAAGCAACTGGACATGGCTCACACCGGTAATCTTGGCCACTCAGATGGAAAGTTGGAGGATTGTGATTCAAAGCCTGGGGAAAAGTTCAGGAGATTCCATATCAACCAATAAAAACTGAGATGGGGGCGGAGGGGGGATTGGAGGAATGATTCAGTTGGTAGAGCTCTAGCCAGTGAGCAAAAGCATCAGGTAACAAATTGGAGTCCAAGTCCTGGACAAAAAAGAAAGAAAAGAAAAGAAAAACAATGATGGAACACACTTGTCCTTCTAGCTCTGAGGGAAATAAGAGATTTGCAGTCTGAACTTGCTGGGCTTAAGTCTGAAACCCTATTGGAAAAGTCACAAAAGCACAAGGCTGGGAGTGTGGCTTAAGTGATAGAGCATCTGCCTGTCAGGTACAAACCCTAGTACCACCAAAAACAAAATGAAGCGTGGAGTTCTTCCTCAACATTATAGGGAATAAATTCTTCCTAAATATTATTGCAGATGTTGTTGGCTTTTCAACCTGGTATATCCCAATATATCCTGGTATATCCAGGAAGCTGACTAATCAAATAAACAGGACTAAATCATGAAGAATCAGACATAAGCATTTAAATTTCAATTCATGATCTCATTTGTGTGTGTGTGTGTGTGTGTGTGTGCATGCGTGCGCACATGTGTGCATGCAAGCACACATGCTGATCCTAGGACTTGAACTCAGGGCCTAGGCACTGTCCCTGAGCTTCTTTGCTCAAGGCTAGTACTCTACCACCTGAATGACAGCTCTGCTTTTGGATTTTTGGTGGTTCATTGGAGATAAGATTCTTACAGTCTTTTTTGTCCAGGTTGGCTTTGAACTGTGGTCTGCAGATCTCAACTTCCCGAGTAGTTAGGATTATAAGCATAAACAATCAATGCCAGGTTTATCAGGCAGACTTAAAGTTTATCAGGCAAGATAAGAAAGCCATTGTTTTCTGATGCTTAAAAATCTCTGTTTTTGGTATAAGCATTGACATTTTAGTTGAAAAAAGTAATAAATATGCAATACTTCCAAAAGAGTTCCTTAATAAAACTAGCTTACCTATTTTTATCAGTTCTTGTAAAAGGCAAATGAAAAATGAAAAATTAAACTTTTAATCCATCTTCATTCATAAAATTGTTTAGTCTGAGCAAAACTTCTCTGTTGTGTTGCTTTCTTAGGAACTTGTTCTTATTAGCTGTTCCATCTGGATGTCTAATGTTTGGTTTGAACTTATGCATATATAAAACAGGATTGGCAGAAACAAGAAAATACTGTTTTCTCTCCCCAACTGAATTGAAATGAAATGCTCATGCATTTTCTAGTCACAAACTGCATTGAAAATAGAGGCCCTGAGGCATAATTTTGGCTTGGAAATGTATTATCTTCATCTGCTTGTTGGCTTCCACTAGCAACAAAAGAATGTTACCACTCAAGGTTCCCGCTGCATGACTCATAATTCCTTCTTGTTTATACATATATAATCCATTCATCACACTTTTGCTTGAATACCTCATCAGGCCCTGAAAACACAGTACAGACTTGGTCCCTGCACTTTTGGCATTAACAGTATAATAGGTAAGAGAGATGTAAAAGTAGGCAACCATAGTGCAATGTGAGAAGTGCGACTAATGCATGTACCAAGGAAAGTGGTGACTGAAAGGAGAAAATCGTTAAGTAGAGTTGGGAACTGGATTTAAAGAAAGAAAGAGAAAAAAAGGAAAGATGAGAGAGAGACTGAAGGATGCTGTAGGTATTCCCAGAAAAGTGGGAGGGAAGATATTTCAGGTGGTAACGTGACATGTGCAGGTTGTTGCGAGTATAGAATAAGGGAGGGTCTGGCAAGAGATTAAGTGGGAAAGATAGACAGGAGGCAGGCATGGTGGGCCAGCCTACAGGTCTTAGAGAGCCATCAAGGGGCTTTAAACAAAGCAGGTTTGAATTTAGAACACTTGTTTTGAAAGCACACTAATTAGTTGGAAGGGTTGGTGAGGAAGAGCAGGGAGAACTCAGAGGCAGAAGATCAACTAGAGCACAGAATATTGCCAAGATCCACCTGAGAGAGAGGCTAGCAGTATCCATCTTTAACTGTGTTCCTTTCACCGAACTACATAATGCTTTGTAGCGTTATTAATAAGGAATCTTAACTCTTACCAGATGGATTTGGTTTCCTGAAACGAAATCACATGTATGGCTGGGGGGCAGAGGTGGCAGCTTCCATGGGCAGAGCAGCTGCTGAGAAGCAGATGCCCTAATGGGAACTGACTGCATTACTCAGCCCCCACCTTACATCCCAGTGGGGCCTGTCATCAGTTCTTTGCAATGAAAGGGACAGGCCTACTGCAGGGCCAAGTAGATTAGGAATCAGATATGATGCTCTTTACCTCTCCTCTTGCTGACTGGAAGTCCCTGGTCACCATTGGAGGGAAAGCTTCCAGAGTTGTATTGCTTTTTTCCTCCTCCTCCTCCTCCTCCTCCTCCTCCTCCTCCTCCTCCTCCTCCTCCTCCTCCTCCTCCTCCTCCTCCTCCTCCTCCTCCTCCTCCTCCTCCTCCTCCTCCCCCTCCCCCTCCTCCCCCTCCCCCTCCTCCTCCTCCTCCTCCCCCTCCTCCCCCTCCCCCTCCTCCCCCTCCTCCTCCCCCTCTTCCTCCCCCTTTTCCTCCTGCTCCTCCTGCTCCTCCTGCTCCTCCTGCTCCTCCTCCTCCTCCTCCTCCTCCTCCTTCTTCTTTTTCTTCCTCGTCTTTTGCAGTTAACCTACATCCTTTGTTATTAAACTTTGAGGATTTGCTGCTAACTTATGGAGAATAACTCTAGCTCAGTTCAAAAGTATGGATGATTTTTGACCTTGCTACAATCCATAAATCCAGGTGTTTTCTGTCATGTTTGTTGGAAACTGTTGCCATGATTTTTGAGTTGGAGGTATGTATTCCACAGTGACTCAGGTGGGGGCTGGAAGGAAGTTGACCATGGCATGCTCCTTTTCTAAGCTACACTTTCCTTGCTTGGGTAAGTTATGCTATCACTTGTTTTGAGATTGTGCGAGTGCTTTCCTTTTCACTCATGCAAAAAAGTTCTGTCACCTAATATGTGCTGTGCCTATTCATAAAGTTTTACATTGTTCCTGGAAATACGTTAGCTTTTTTCTGGTACAATATTGTACAAGAAAGAGCTAGTCTCTGCCCTCCTGAAAGTTAGAGTACTGGTGGAGGCAGAGAATTATGGAAAATTTTAGCAGATGTTATAAGTGGTTTGTTTGGGGGTAGAACAGGATATCTTTGAGGGAAGGTGGAAATAGCACAAAACCTGAACTGTAGAGGTCAGGAAGTGACCGTTGTTTTCCTTTGCTGGAGACTGAACAGGGTTTTGTACATGTTGGGGTAAGTGCCTTACCAGTGAGCTGTACCACCAGCCAAGAAACGACATTTCAGCAATTGTAAAAAAAAATCTGAATAGCAGTCAGATGATGACTAGAGGATAGTGTTCTAGGAAGAGAAAGGTGTATCAAAGGTCTGGAGAAGAAAGAACATGAAAGGATCCTAAAAAGTCTGTGGACCTTGTAAATAGAGTGCAAACTGAGAAATGCAAAAGCTGATTTTGGAGAAGGAATCAGGATCTGATCATAAAAGGACTTGTGCAAGCTGCTGGTGGTTCCTCCCTGTAATCATAGCTACTCAGGAGGCTGAGCTCTGAGGATCACGACTCAGCTAGCCCAGGCAGGAAAGTTTGTGAAACTCTTGTTTCTAATTAATCACAGAAAAAGCTAGAAGTGGTGCAATGACTGAAGTACTAGCCTTGAGCCAAAGAGCTAAGGGACAGTGCTGAGGTCCCGAGTTCAAGCCCCAGGACTGGCAAAAAAAAAAAAAGAAAAGAAAAGACTTGTCAGCTATGTTCAAGAGATTATCTTAGACTGATGTATCCCAAAACCAGAAACCAAGGGTTTGGAATTTATTTACTTATTTACATTTATATATTTTTGTTTGTTTGAGATAGGTCTCTTTATTTTGCTCATGCTGGCCTCAAACTTCCTGCGTCAAATCATCCTCTGGTGGATGATAAGGCCTCAACTTCACCAGTAGTTGGGACTGTGGGTGTGCTCCACTGTGCCTGGCTTGGGTAGTTTATTTATATTAGTTTATATTGAAAGGTGATACATGCAATGCTGAAGAAATGGAAAGCAAGCCAGAAAAGGGAAGAAAGCCCTTTAAAAATCCATTAGCCTCAGTTTTCCTACTAAGGCCCAGTCCCACTGGGGACCTCTGAGGGTTTGTGTAGAACAGGCCTCTGAGCTGTCATACTGGGTATGAGGATTGGAGGCATTGATCCCAAGCTCTCATCCCTCACTGGTTTGGAGTTGTTCCTAGGGTTAACTCCCTGGCAGTATTGGCCTGCCCTTGAACCCCTCAGAGAATGCCCTCACGCAACAGACACAGCAAGCCATCTGTGTAAGGCAACAGTGAATGGGCCATGTGGTTAGGGCACTGGCAACATCTTCAAATAATGAATGGAATCTATTGCAGCATTTTCAAAAGCTCAGTTTGGCCCATTTGAAATGGGATAAACAGAAGAATTCAAGCTATTTTTAATAGAATCTGCTCTGCGTTTTGTTGTTTGAAATAAAAAAATCTTGACAAGGTTAGCTTTCTCACTTGTGGAGAGGGGTGAGATAGGAAAATGATGAGTCGTCTATTCTGTGGTGAGTTGGAGGGGTCTTTGGCTCATGCAAGTGGCTTGTCACTGTACTCTTAATGATAGAATGGGGGTAGGGGCTGATGGTCAATGAGATTGCCCAGGGATATAGAGTCAAGGTGGGAAGAGGAAAGGGCCAAGTCAGTGTCCTTGAAAAAGATAACAGGGAGAACAAGCCTGAATTATGAAACAAGAACTCTTCCAAGAAGTTTGTGGCTCTGAATTTGAAAGAGTATTATTTTTTTCTTTTAATGACAGGCTTAGACATATACAAATCTGAGTGGGAAGAAGAATGACCTGGTGGAGGGAGCAATGAAAGGAAGATGCAGAAAGCCAGGAGAAGGTCAGAGGCAGAGCACAGGAACAGGGACTAACTTTAGAGGGGATCAGGGGGACTTGGCCATTTTAATAGGAGAAAAGCAAAAAGTGAGAGTGTAGGCCCTATATTATGTCATTGAATCCTAACTGAACTCTCTGAGGGTAGTTTTCCCTAACTGGCAGTAAAGACCCTGAAAAGTTAGATAACTTGCTCAAAGTCATACAGGAAAACCTAGGCCTGATCCAAGGTCAATGCTTGCCCAACTGGAATGCTAATTTGCCTGCAGTATTTTAAGTTCAATTTCTCCATAGGAAGGGAATGAAAAAATGGATAAAATGTAATTGAGTTCTTGCTTTATGACTTGATAAGCCAGAATGCAAAGAGCTTCTACCAGAACAAACATGCAGTGCCAGTTGGTAGACATCTAGAAAAAGAGCCTCTCTTTATTAATGTTTTACCAACTCAATGACAAAGAACTGACCTTTCTTCCTAAGTGAGACTTTACTAGAATAAATAACCTGGCCCTTGCTTCTGTGTGTGGCTGTGATGCACCAACATGTATATCTTATACAATTATCCTTCCCACACTCCTGTCATATAGATACTACTGTGTTTGTGTTACAGATGAGAAAACTGAAGCTTAAAGAGGTCATGTAATTTGCCCACGGCCTCAGAAGAGTAGGAAGCAGTTTGAACTAATGTCTTTCTGACTCCAAAGCTTTTGCTTTTTCAACAAAGCATTGTTTCTCTATAGCTTGGGGACAGGAAGGGACTTGTTATTTGGAGGATGAATTATGAGGCATTGTAATATCCCCTGGCTTCTAACCTGCTTCCCAGGATTTTGTCTTCTTCTTTCAACTCCTTGAACTTAAACTTAGAAAGAGTTTCAGGACTAATCATAGTAAATATTTATATAGTGCCACCCACTCTTGCAGGTGTAATGACTTAATCCTAGAGCAGCCTTGAGAGGTTCTAGTATTATCTCCATTTGCACAGGGGAAGATCAGGGCACAGAGAGGCCATGTTCCAGGATGCTCTTCCTGTAAGTATCCAAGTTGGGATCTGAGCCCAGAAAATCTGCCTCCTGAGTCTGGATCCTTAAATGATTATGCTGCTCATTGTCAGGCAAGGACTGTTGGTCTCTGATGAGGAGAATGAGTAGACTTGATTTCCAAATTGGACTTTCTGGCTTCTTCCGAATCCACTTAATAATTATTTGGTTAAAGGCAGACTTTGAATCCAGACTTATGTATGAATCACAACTCCACTATTTAAAAATGTTTATGGCCTTGGATAGACCTCTTCTTTGTTGCTCAGTTTCTTTATTGGAAATGTGAGGAAATAAGAACAATCAACACAAAGGGCTGCTGTAAAGATTAAATGAGAAAAGATAAGTTGAGAACTTAGTAGCCTATTTGGCCCACTCAATATGAGCAATAGCTAGGTATTGCTTCCCTCACCTTTTTTTCTTTCTCCTTTTTTTTCAAGACAGAATGTCACTATGTAGTTTAGTCTGGGCTCAAACTTGATCATTCCGCCCAGTCTTCTGACTGTTGGGCAGACAGGTGCACCCTACCACACCCAGGTCTTATTCTTATAAAATGTCCCAAAGTCCATAAGAGGAAGGATTGGAGCACAGATCTACTTGACTTCAGAGCTCCAGTACATAGCCCCTGTCCACGCTGTCCCCAGGATCCTCTGCTCATCTTCTTCCAGACTTTCCCGATGCCATCAATGGACCTGTCAATCCCTGTTCATTCAAGTGTCATTGGCCCCTCTTTGTTCCCATCCCACTGTGGTAAGGAGGTATCAACAGGACTTGATTGGGGGCTGGAGGCCAGTGGTATGATCCCTGACCCCACAATGTGGTCGACAGATCATAATAGGGAATGTGCAGTCTGTGTGCTAATGCCAGGGAAAGTGAGGATTTGGTTTAGAAAACTTGTATACTAGGACTCATTATAAATTATTACAGGAATGATTTTAGAAATCTGTCATGCCAATCTACAACCTCAATGGTTGTGTTTGCATAGATTTTTAAGGTTCATCTGATATTTCTATGTCCAGTCCATTTTATTGGTCCTTGAGTTCCATTAACTTTTTAAACCTTAAATATTTTTTTGGTACTGGGGTTTGAACTAAGGGCTTCAAGCTTGCTAGGCAGGTGCTTTACCAATGAGCCATGACTCTGTCCCTCTTTTTTTAACTATTCATTTTTGAGATAGGGTCTTGTTTCCTGTCCTGGTACATGCCTCAACTGAAGTCCTCCTGTTTTTCACTTTCCACCAATCTGCCTCTTATGACTAGTCTCATGCCACACACATGATCCTTTATTCTTGTGAGAGAATACTACATTTGTTATTCCGTTTACTGAAACAGCACTTTGAGACAGCTGTAGAATAAAAAGAAACAGTCTCTGTTTCAAATCTTGACGCAGTAAGTTCTGTGGGATGGTGGAGTTATTTAAATCTTAGTTTGGTCATCTGTAAAGTGGATATTGTGATTGCTTAGAAGGGTTATTATAAGGACTAAGTAAGACAATGCTTAAGAAGTATCTCATATAGATCCTGACACATTATAGACTCTCAGTAAGTACACGTGCTTTTTGAAAGTATATTATGTAGGGCTTGGAAGGTGGCTCAGTGGCAGAGTGCTTGCCTTGCCCGCATGAGGACCTGGGTTTGATTCCTCAGCAGCACATAAGCAGAAAAAAACGGGAGTGGTACTGTGGCTCATGTGTAGAGTGTTAGCCTTGAGCTGAAGAGCTGAGAGACAGCGCCCAGGCCTAAAGTTCAGGCCCCATAACTGACAATAAAATAAAATAAATAAAATTGGAGAACTGTTATTATAAAAAAAAAGAAAGTATATTATGTAAAGTTGTATCTCCCAGGTTATGAAAGTAAAATTATTATAATCTGGATAACATAGTAGTGCATACAAAGAAAATTATAATAACTATCCTTTGGGTGGTGATTCTTAAGCCACAAAAAGTTTTGGAAAGTAAAGACAGCTGGATATACTTCCTTTTATTTCTTCTCTCTTTCTTCCCTCCCTTCTCCTCACCACCCCCCTCCCCCCCCTGCCGCCCGTGTGTGTGTGTGTGTGTGTGTGTGTGTGTGTGTGTGTGTGTGTGTGTGTGTGTGTGTGTGTGTGTGTATGTGTGTGTTTTGCTATTACTGGTGCTTGAGCACAGGTCCTCATAGCCTTGCTTGACTTTTTTCACCCATGACTACAGCCATATCTCCAGTCTAGCTTTTTTTCCCTCCTAGTTAAACAGAGAAGAGTCTCATGGACTTTTCTTCTTGGGTTGGCTTTGAACTCCCATCTTCAAATCTCAGCCTCTTGAGTAGCTAGGATTGCAGGCATGAGCTACTGGTGCTCAAAAGACATTAAGGTTTTACTTGGGTAAAACCTTAAATTATGCTGCATCAATGGCTTTGTATTTGAATTTTTTTAAATTTAATTTAATTTTATTTGAGAACATACTGTACAGAGGGGCTACAATTACATGGGCAGGATAATGCATACATTTCTTACCAAGCATTGCAGCCTCCTCCTTGTATTTGAATTTTGTTTTTTATTCTTTCTTTCTCCCTCTCTCTGCCCCCTCTGTTTGTTTGTTTCTTTTCTTCCTTCCTTCCTTCCTTTCTTTCTTTCCTTCTCTCTCTCTCTCTCTCTCTCTCTCTCTCTCTCTCTCTCTCTCTCTCTCTCTCTCTCTCTCTCTCTCTCTCTCTCTCTCTGTTACTTTACTCTTTTTCTTATTGGCTGGCTAGTATTCTGCCACGTACCATGCCTCCAACCCCTTGATTACTTTAAGGCAATTCCTGGGATGAGAAATACTGGGGCAAAGAAAATACATTAGACTGGAAAAGTGGCTCATGCCTGTTAATTCCAGCTACTCAGGAGGTCTGAGTTCTAGGCAATAAGGCAGAAAGTTAATAAGACTATATTTTGAGCAATAGGCTTGGCATGGTTGCCCATGCCTCTCATCCCAGGTATGTGGGGGTTGTAAATAAGAGAATCAAAGTCTAGGCCATCCCTGCAAAATCATACCTTAATTGAAAAATAACTAAAACTGAGAAGAGCTGAGGCATTGCTCAAGTGGTAGAATGACTGTAGCAAACACAAAGCTTTGAGCTCAAACCCCATACCTAGAAACACTTATCCTTCCTCTCCTACTCAAAAAAAAAGAAGAAATTTACATTAAAGGATTTTGGTATACTTGCCTACTTTTGCCACCCTAAAGGTTGTATATATGACATTCTTAATGCAAGTGGGGTGCCCATTACATGTCACTTTTGCTGATCTCCATTGTGTTATTACTTAACTTCTGGTCTGCTTTATCTACTGTCTTTCAGTCTAGATTGTAATCTTCTTGAGCAGGTCCTATGGCTAGCTATCTGCTTCTCCCTACCTGCCACAAAACTGTGCTTTGTGTTAGTCATAGTAGTCCTTGTTAATATTTGCCAAACAACGGATTTTTAAATTCATGACTATCTCTGAGTTAAGAGTCAGAGGGAGTATTGAATAATCACCTTCAAATTGGTCAAACTGAGAATCAGGCTTACAGATTTGTTTCTCGGGTCTGTCAGAGAGATGGATTGAAAAGTATTAAATCACAGATGTTTGGGAGACTTGAACAAGGAATGGGTCCAAGAGAGAAAATGAGTTAAGTGTTCAGGGTCAGCTCTGCAGCATGTTTGCAATTGACTTTCTCTACTTCTGTCTGTTCTTCCTTCACAACTGGGTGGAGAGGGACAGAATCTGCTTTTACAACTCAGCCTTCTAGCAGAATGAGTGGAATTTTCCAGGCAGGTCCTCTTGTTGGCTCTTGGCATAATTGCAGCTTTGCCCTTTGGGAACCATTAGGCTGCAGCCCCAAAGCCTAGATGGCTGTTTCAGCAGGTCAGACTGTGGGAGCTGTGTATTTTTGTTGGCATAGAACCACAAAGGATTTCAAACTGTAATATCCCTTTTTATTTTACTTGTAGTACTACATGCTCTGAGCTCCCTGATAAATGCTCTGAGTAAAAGAAAGGAAGATATCACACCCTTCCCCTCAGTACACATAGATGACATATACCCATCCCAAACAGTGATGAGTCCCTGGCAGTGGGCACCTTTCTGAATGCCAGGGTCTGGGGTAATCCTCTGAGAATAACACATTGCTTCAGAATTTTTCCGAATGAAAACACCCAGTGTGTGGATGAGTTGATGCTTTATTTCTGTTACTCCTGAAGCCCTCTACTATCCTCTAGAATAGTAGTTTTGTTTCTTCATATAGACATAGTTACAAGGGCAGGACACTTAGAAACGTTAGACCCTAAGCCTGAAAGGAAAGCGCTTTCCTATTTTGCTTGTTCTGTGTAGAGAACTGTGCTGTGTGCTGGCTGCCCAAGGGCAAGCTGACTCATCGTGATCTAGAGAAATCTGGAGTAGTTTGGAAGAAGCCACAAACATGCTATCTCAAATTTGGAATAAAAAAAAAGACTTTATTGTTAGGGGCAAGAGGATGCAAACAATATAAAAATGAAAAGCTTATTTGGCATTTAATTAACGTTCCTTGCTCTGCTTGTCAAATGGGAGTTGGATGCTATCTGTAATTTTTCCTAAAGGGTCCTCATCTGTCATAAAATCTTTTGTGGGTGGATCCCTTACATGACCCTTCAGGAGAACTCTTATGCAGTGGGCAGAAATAAGTGCTGGATTCTATCTACTTCTTTCCCTTCTGCTTCATGTGTACTACGAAGTAGTCATTGCATGCAATGGTGAGGCCTGCAATTAGTGAAAAGAAGCTCTGGAAGCCCACTTTGCCATCTCGGCACTGATCCAGGTCCTTCATTATTTTGTCCACAGCCAGAGGATCTTTTTGGTTCTAAAACAACAACAACAACAAAGAGCAAAGGTTAGAAAATACCAGTCAAGGGTTGTAACTCTGAACTTTATCTGCTTTATACTGGACAGTCAACCAAGCACATAATCTCACTATTATCTGGGCTCTTTTCTTAGGTAATCAGTGACCTTTATGGGCACCATCTAAACACATTTCAGTAATTTCATATTTAGATTTTGACCAAGAATGACTCTGCACTTACTGTTTTCTGTTCAAACTTACATTTTCTTAATATGTTTCTGATAGCATGGTCCAAGCCTTTAAAAGGAAACTTTTTGTGTATTTTGCCAGTCCTGGGGCTTGAACTCAGGGCCTGGGCTTTGTCCCTGAGCCTCTCTGTGCTCAGGACTAGTGCTCTACCACGTCAGTCATAACACCACTTCCAGCTTTTTCGGAGTAGCTTATTGGAGATAAAGAGTCTCATGGACTTTCTGGATTGGGCTGGCTCCAAACTCTAATCCTCAGATGTCAGCCTCCTGAGTAGCTAGGCTTACAGGTGTGAACCACCAGAGCCTGGCTTAAAATGAATTTTTTAATGAAAAAAAAAAGATAAAATTGTTTAGGGAGTTTTAGATCTTTGTCCTACTTATTTTGAGGATTTCATGATGAAGATGGAGAGATGGCTTTTTCTCTTTGGCACACTAGTGTGTCATAATATCATATTAGCCCTGTGACCTTGAGTAAGTCACATAGCTAATAATGTGACTTCATGTATCAACTATGAGTGAAGGCATTGGCTTGAATGTTGTCTCTGGAATTCTTTTTTTTTTTTTTTTGCTGGGATTGGGGCTTGAACTCAGGGCCTGAGCTCTGTCCCTGAGCCCCTCTGTGCTCAAGGCTAGTGCTCTACCACTTGAGCCACAGTGCTATTTTCGGCTTTTTCTGTTTATGTGGTACTGAGGAATCAAATGCAGGGCTTCATACATGTGGACAAGCACTGTACCACTAAGCCACATTCCCAGCATTGTCTCTGGAATTCTCTCCCCCACTTTTTGTTTGTGGGTGCTGGGGAATTGAACCCAGAGTCTGGCATATTCTAGGCAAGTGCCCTACCACTGATCTACACCCTAGTTCTACTTCCATTTTGAGTTGGTAAGTCTACATCTTTCTATAGTTGTCACTGGATGCTGTATATTAGACAAGAGTCAAAAGGAATATATGCAATGGAATCATGAACTCTCTAATGCCTTGCATGAATGTGTAGAGCAAGGATGGGCAGGCAAGATCCCTTTATCCTGTTTCTATAACAACTGGCTTGATCACTTTTTCACAAGGATGCTGGTTAGAAGTGTAGAAATTTGGTTACTTCTATAGATCATGCCATCAACCAGAAATAACCTCTAACTCATTAGAGGCTATTAAAAGGCCTACCTAAAGTATTTGTGAATTCCACTGACTATATGTACATTACTTCTATAGATCATGCCATCAACCAGAAATAACCTCTAACCCATTAGAGGCTATTAAAAGTATTTATGACCATATGTACGTGACTTAAGAACTGAATTTTAGCCGGGCGAGGGTGACTCACACCTGTAATCCTAGCTACTCAGGAGGCTGAGATCTGAGGATCGAGGTTCAAAGCCAGCCCAGACAGGAAAGTCTGTGAAACTCTTATATCTAATAAACTACTAGAAAACTGGAAGTAGTGCTGTAGCTCAAGTGGTAGAGCGCTCACTTTGAGCTGAAGAGCTAAGGGACAGCGCTCAGGCCCAGAGTTCAAGCCCCATGACCAACAATAACAACAACAAAATAACTAAATTTTAAGTGCACTTAATATTTATGCACTCAGGAATCCCTTAAGGTAAAGCAGTTCCATTTCCTTCATGAGGAATGAAATCTTCTACCCTAAACAATCAACTAAAACCTGTTCTATGTAGCTAATTCTGGACTTGCCCCCAGCTTCCTGGCTGTGGTCGGAATGAGTGAAATTTGGATGACATAAGGGGTCTGCTTTAGAAACAAAATGCTCTGTTAATGCAGTGAGTGTGGGTGTGTCTGGAATTATGCCCTGGTTCCTGGAATAAATTATCCTGCCATGTTTAGCACTCTATATCACCTATTCCCTTTATGTTTCTCATGCCACAAAGCCTAGAGGAAGGGTCTACGACATATATGATGCTTATTCTGCCTCTAACTTTTAGCACAATTAACATGTGATAAATGCTGAGAACACTTTTGTCAGTGAGCTGCCTTAGCCTGAGCACATTTTGTCCTTACATTTTATGCTTGCATAGAAGGTTCATAAAATGAGAGTGATCTTGCAGATAATCATACGTGTCTCTCATTTTACAGAAAAGAAACTAGGTCACAGAGCTGAAGCAAATCTCCAGTGTTTGTGACACTAGAGCCAGATCTCCAGACTTTGGGTCCAGGGCCCTACAACAGCAGGTAACTGTATTTCAGCTCTTTTCTAGGATAGCATTGTGGTAGGACTGGAACTTGAAGAAAGGAGTTAGGCTATTTAACTGATATTGATGATGTGTACAAATAGTGTTCTGCAAAGCTCCATGTTTACTAGGTGTAGGAGTCAGGGATCTGACTAAAGGCAGATGACAAGAGGCAGGATCCAGGCTTTTTACCATGGCTTCCCTTCAGCCTTCAGGAGGTTAATAAGTTATCCATCACCCATATCCTTTCAAATGACTACAGTTATAGCATGGAGAGATAGAAGATGGGCTTGTATTTTAATCTGAAATGTTTTGCCTTGCACGATCATGAAATGTAACAAGCTCCTCTTGATGGCTTACAAAGTTATAGGGCAATGGTGCCTTGTCACTTAATGTCCTTCGTAATATACCTGGACTGGCTAAAAAGTTGTCTTTGGGTGTTGCTTCATCTGTCAAGGTGATACATAAACCAGACTCTGCTCCTGTGCTCAGTAGGATTTTCAGTGTGAAAAGCAGTTATTTCTGCACTAATACTCGGCCTATTCAGCAGATGATTGACACCATTCTTTTATGGACTAGAATTGGAGAGAAAGAATTTGAGGGGCCAAGCACAATGGTGCACACCTATAATTCCAGCTACTTGGGAGTTAGAGATTGGGAAGATCAAGATTCTAGGATAGTCTAGGGAAAAAAGTTAGTGAGACCTTCATCTCAACTAACAAATTTGGTATAATGGCACATATGTCATCCTCAGTATTCATTAAGCATAGATAGGATGGTCATAATCAAAGGCCAGCCTTGATTGAAAATGTGAGACTATCTAAAAAATAACTAAAGTAGGGGCTGGGAAGGTGGCTCAGTGGCAGAGCGCTTGCCTTGCATGCCTGAGGCCCTGGGTTCGATTCCTTAGCACCACATAAGCAAAAAGAAAAAAGCCGGAAGTGGCGCTGTGGCTCAAGTGGTAGAGCACTAGCCTTGAGCTGAAGAGCTGAGGGACAGCGCCCAGGCCCAGAGTTCAGGCCCCTCAACCGGACCCACCCCAAAAAAATAACTAAAGTAAAAAAAGGGCCTAGCCATTCCCTGGCTGAGTGCTCCCTCTGGAAAAGCCTTCTTTCCAATGTTGCAATGGATGCGCATACAACTCAAGATAGAGTTTTCTAATACTTCATGTAGTGGTTATTTGCATATAAGTTGTACTTTATCTGCAGATCATAAACTCCTTGAGCTTAGGGGCTGTGTCTTCTTCACTGTTTCCCATGCAATACCTTACACAAAGTAGGTACCCAATACTTTTAATAAATAAATAGACAAAACACCTTTCTAGTAGTGGCCTCCACAGGGAAAAGATAAAAGAACATGGGGAAGAAAGTACAGGGGTGTAGGTGTGTGTGTGTGTGTGTGTGTGTGTGTGTGTGTGTGTGTGTGTGTGTGTGTGTGTGTGTGTGTGTGTGTGTGTGTGTGTGTGTGTGTGTGTGTGTGTGTGTGTGTGTGTGTTCTCAGATCTCAGCCTCCTGAGTATTTAGGATTACAGGAATGAGCCCCCAAGTTCTCTCTCTCTCTCTCTCTCTCTCTGTCTCTCTCTCTCTCTCTCTCTTTCTCTCTCTGTCCTTCCCTCCCTCTCTCCCTCCACCCCCTCTCTGTATACTAGGGCTTGAACTCAGGGCCTGGGCAGTCCTTAGCTTTTTAGCTCATAGCCAGCACTCTACCACTTGAGCCACTTCTGCCTTTTTGGTGGTTAATTGGAAATAATAGTCTCAAAATTTTCATTCCTGGGCTGGGTTCAAGCTGTGATCCTTAGATCTTAGCCTCTCAAATAGGCTTATAGGTGTGAGCCACTGGTACCTGGCTGAAAGTACTAATTTTTATATCTAGTTCTTTCTGAGAGTTGTAATACTTACTTCCAAGAATCCAGGGAACTCCTTATCCATGAGCACCCTCAGGTCTTCCTTTACTAAGTAGCCTTTATCCCCTGCATATTTGTGAAATGTAAACATGATGGTTTCCATGGCGTGTTCCATTTGAGATGGCATCTTGGCAAGGTCTGTTGAAATCTGTTAAAGGGCATGAAGAAATGGGTTACATTAACTTTTTTTTTTTTTTTTTACCTTTTTGGTGTTGGTCCTGGGGCTTGAACTCAGAGCCTGGGTGCTGCTCCTGAGCTTTTTTGCTCAAGGCTAGTGCTCTCACATTTGAGCCAAAGCTCCACTTTCAGTTTTTTTGGTGCTGAATTGGTGATAAGAGTTCATGGACTTACCTAACTGGGTGGGCTTTGAACTATGATCCTCAGCTCTAAGCTTGCTGAGTAGCTAGGACTGCAGGCATAAGCCATTGGTGCTTGGCAACCTTTAAGCCACATTTACTGTCAGTCTTTAAAGAATAATTGAAAGAATTGTGAGTATATCACCCATTTATTCCTTTCCAGCTATAAAATTCAATGAATCTAAGGACAAAGTGATCTCTGTTTTGGAGGTCTCTTGCTTATGAAATAGGCATTTCAAGTCTTAGAGTTTTATTAAAAAGCTTATCTGGTTGCCAGCTAAATTTTCATAAACCACCTAATAAAGAATAAAAAGGCCAGGCGACGGTGTCTCACACCTGTAATCCTAGCTACCAAGGAGGCTGAGATCTGAGGATCACAGTTCAAAGCCAGCCACAGCAGGAAAGTCCTTGAGACTCTTATCTCCAAGAAGCCACCAGAAAACTGGAAGTGGTGCTGTGGCTCAAGTGGTAGAGTGCTAGCCTTGATCTGAAGAACTAAGGGACAGCACCCAGGCCCAGAGTTCAAGCCCATTACCAAAAAAAAAAAAAAAAAAAAGAATAAAAACTAACCATTTGGAAAAGCAATATCAATGTTTTTCTTTCTTTCTTTTTTTTTTTTTTTTGTCGGTCGTGGGGCTTGAACTCTGGGCCTGGGCGCTGTCCCTCAGCTCTTCAGCTCAAGGCGAGCGCTCTACCACTTGAGCTACAGCGCCACTTCCGGTTTTCTGGTGGTTTATTGGAGATAGGAGTCTCACGGTCTCTCCTGCCCGGGCTGGCTTTGAACCGCGATCCTCAGATCTCAGCCTCCTGAGTAGCTAGGATTACAGGCGTGAGCCACCAGCGCCCGGCTCTTTCTTTTTTTTGTCAGTCATGGGGCTTGAACTCTGGGCTTGGGAGCTGTCCCTCTACCACTTGAGCCACAGCACCACTTCCGGTTTTCTAGTGGTTTTCTGGAGATAAGAGTCTCATGGGCTTTCCTGCCCCAATGGCATTGTGGCTCAAGCAGTAGAGCCCTCGCCTTGAGCTGAAGAGGGCAAGAACAGCGCCTAAGCCCAGAGTTCAATCCCCATGACCAACAAAAAAAAAAAATTTTTTTTTCTTTAAACTGATAAAGTAGCTGGGTACCACTGGCTCACACCTATATTCCTAGCTACTCAGGAGGCTGAGATCTGAGGATCTCCGTTCAAAGCCAGCCTGGGCAGGAAAGTCCTTGAGACTCTTATTTCCAATAAATCACCAGAAAACTGGAAGTGGTGTTGTGGCTGAAGTGGCAGGGTGCTCTCCTAGAACTGAGGAACAGTGTCTAGGCTCAGATTTCAAGCCCCACAACTGACAAAACAAACAAACAAAAATAAACTGACAAAGTACTTATTGAAAAAAGATTTATCTTTTTATTTCTCTTGGTACTGACCAATGAAACTTTAAAACTATGGCTGAACAACCCACACAGTCAAGCCTGGCTAATATGAAAAATTTAACCTTCTATGCTTAACTTTGTACCTGGTTCAGTATAATATTAGCATTTAGAAAGCTGCTTGAAGATGAATTTGTCTGCTGGATACTCTTTACTAAAGCCAAAGCACTGAACTTGTATCTATTGCAATAAAGACATTTGCATCCTAGTAGTAAAATGCAGCTGCCCTGCCTGAGTTCATGTGTTCCAATGTTTATTGTCTAAAAGTTTAGTCTATCTGAAGTCATTTGGGGGTCTAACACATTCTTGGCAAAAGCTACTTTCAGAGTCTGAGACATAGTGACAGAACAAGAGGGTTTTTTTGGTCAAGGAGAATTTATAGGAAAGGAAACATGTGAGATCACTGTATTCAGGTACAATGAGCTGGAGGCTTATGGCTCATCAAGACACAGTGCCTGGTACTTAATTGGAGCTCAGTGGATTCTGAGTTAGTTGGAAGACATGTTTTGGCCAGAACAGAGGAGCTTTGAGAAACATTATCTAAAATCACTATTGTTTAGGAAACAGTGAACTTAGTCAAAGTTTGGAATATATCATTTTACACACCACACACACACACACACACACACACACACACACACACACACACACACACACACACACACACACACACACACACACACACACACACACCACAGAGCTATGAAGCTATGAGCATAGGTGGAAGGAAATGCTGGCAATTCTGCTGAAAAGTACTTGGGCTTGGGACATGCTTAGTTCTGGTTACTGCTGTTGACAGATGCCTGTTCAACATAGATCTTTAGATGCTATCGTTTACAGAGGGAACCGTGGAGTGATAAACGCCAGGGTTGAACAACTGTATTTAAAAATTACAAATTATACCCCTTAATCTCCAGAAAAGTACTAGAACCTTCATGCCAAAGAAGATTACTTTAGAGAACACTATAAACCAGAATCTAGCATGATTCATCTGCAAGGCAGTTTGTCTTGGAGACAGAAGAAAATTCATGTTTAAAGTTCTGGTGTGAGATAAATTCCAGGGGAGCCACACCCCATTTGCTGTCTTCCTACACAGGGAAGGTCCATCCCGCACCCTACAAGGGTTTCCCGTGGTGTGGGCTTGAGTGAGTTGGCCTTGTATAGCTGATCTGAAAGCCCAGGAATGAGTCACCTATAGGAGGACATAGGATCCTACCTCAGCACTTAAATAATTCAGGAAAGGAGTCAGACACCACAGAGATTTAAAAATAATGTGTCCACGCTGGCACTGGTGGCTCATGTCTGTAATCCTTGCTACTCAGGAGGCTGAGATCTGAGGACACAGTTTGAAGCTAGCCTGGGCAGGAAAGATCGTGAGACTCTTTATCTCCAATTAACCACCCAAAAGCCAGAAGTGGAGCTGTGGCTCAAAGGGTAGAGCACTAGTCTTGAGCAAAAAAACTCAGAGACAGCCTCCAAGCCCAGAGTTTGAGCCCCAGAACCGGTACAAAAAAAACTTGTGTTGGGAGCTCAGAGCCACACACTTCCCAGCCTGTCCCACAATTCCCAGATATTAGAACTGGGATATCTAGCTTTCATCACAGGATGGAACAGAGTCCAGAGAGTATACTGTATGGTCAAGGAAGAAAGGGTTTGTAGTAGGATAATGATTCCCCCCAATAGAAAATAGGTAAATTTAGAACCTACTAAGACATACGAGTTGTAGGCTGAGGAAATCAGGTGATGCTCCAATGTTTTCTTCAGTCTCTGCTTTGAAGCGAGGTGCTTTAGTGCTCTGGCTTTAGTACACTGGCTATGTGATGGGGTTTTCTTCCACAAAGCTATGTTCCTATCAGAGGTCCTCTCTCTCTACCTCCTTCCAGCTGCTGTATTCAGTAAACAGATGACAAGCACAACTCCCTGGCTGGTCAGGTTTAGCAGTGGGAGGATGCAGAGAAGGGACTAACTAGAAGTGAAACTAGTTTTGAAAATCAGAGGTGACCAGAGGGTCTGATCCGCAACCGATGTACTGACCAGGGCTACAAGCAAAGAAGTGTGTTTTGACCCAGCCACACACTGGTTTTTAAGTAAGAAGGAAAAGAGGGAAACGTGATTTAACTGTTCTCTTGGCTGCATGAATCAAGAGTCTCTTCCAGGGCTGGACGGGGTGGTGATGGGGGTTGTGCCTGCTGGGTAAATGGTTCCTCAGTTCCTTGGGTGGGGCTTGACAAACAGGCTGACAGCAGCTCTGACAGTTGGTCACTAAAGCCGAAGTTCTTCACGAACTTGAAGCTGGCATCTCACCCACGAATGGCTCCACAAGCCACACTCCAGCAGGGGTGTGTCTCCTACTTCCTCATTGGATACACTTTGGCAGAGGACCTTGGAACTCAGTCTGGGAGGCAACAATGTCTTTTCAGTGTTTGGATAACCTACTCCTGTACCAGGAACACTCAAATTATTTTTAATTGTTCACCACTCTTGAGCACTTCTTGGTCAAGAACCATGAAAAATTTTGCCTTTATCCAGAGGTAAATATCCACTAAATAAATGAGTCAGTTTATGAGTCAAACTGTTGCCTTGGCAGTAGCTAATGTGATTATCCAAAGGAGGCTGAAAAATCCTGTAGCTCAGAGCTCAGCAGGAAGGATGGGAAGGGGCCCCAACAAGGTTCCCCAAAGAACAAACAGGACAGCACAGTTCAGACTCAAAGGAAAAAAAAATACGTCCTGCTAAACAGGTCTGGTCAGACTGACTGCTTTTCTCTGCTGTAGATTTCTCATTCATCCTACCTCTCATTCCTTCTCCTCTAGCTCTGCAGTTTCACTGCTGACTCCACAGAATGTGAGACTGATCACTTCTGTGGACCTGCTGCCCACTCATCTGCCACTGAATCATTTGATTCTGACGCTGCATGCCCTCGACTTGTTTTCCTGCGCAATGGATCTTAGTACTGCAGGCTCAGAAGTCCTGTGAAGTTTTGTTTTGTTTTGCTTTTTTTTTAAACAGAAAACAATTCTGTACTCCACAAATTCTTTCTGTGTTAGAAATTCATTTTTTTTGGTACTTCTACTTTGTATGTCCCAACTAAAGAGTTTTGGTGTGGGGCACAAGGGATTCCTTCCTTTCTATGGTGGTGCTTGCCTTTGAAAAGTTCACCAGCTAATGGAATACAGCTTAAAAGTCTGTCTTCAATTCTTGCTATTTGAGTTTCTGTTCATAGAGTCTGCTTTATGGAAGGGGAAGAATGAAACTGATAATAATATCATCTTGATTGTCTTTGGCTGGGAAGCTGAAGTCCCTCTTAGGAAAGTGTTTATTTGTGAGCAGTCCCAACTGTTTGCTCTGGGCCTGTGCCTAGATCCAGGCCATAATTTACAAGAAGATACTTATAAGGAACAAGAGTTCTGATTTACTTTGTTCCTCTGTATCATGTCCATACCTTAGTTTTCTGACAGCCACACAGAAATAATTGTCAGGGTGTCAGTAAAAATAAACATGCTATTTAAAATACGTTTGAAGCCCAGTGCCGGTGGCTCCCACCTGTAATCCTAGCTACTCAGGAGGCCAAGATCTGAGGATTACAGTTCAAAGCCAGCCCAAGCAGGGTCTATGAGACCATTATCTCCAATCAATCACAGAAAAAGCCAGAAGTGGCACTTTGGCTCAAGTGGTAGAGTGTTAGCCTTGAGTACAAGGAACCCAGGGACAGTGTCCAGGCCCAGAGTTCAAGCCCCAGGACTAGCACAACAACAACAACAAAAACAAACAACCAAATAAAAAACCACCCCAAAATATGTTTGAAGTTTTCTTCCTTCTGTTTCAGGGATTTTGAAAAATAATTTTTACCTCTTGAGAATTTAACACAGAAGATATTATTGAGTGATTCCTAAAAGGAATTCAGAAAAAAGAATTGAGGTAATAGATTGGGATCCAGGCTTTCTTTCACCAAACAAAACTTGCCCTCTACATAATTGGTTAGCAAAAGAAAGTTTCAGGTGCAACTCAACAGAAAGAAAGAGCTCACAAATCTCCTCTAAACCCACAAAATACATTCAATTTCTTTCTTTGAAATATTGTTAGGCCTCAATCAGCCAATGCTATTAAATCAGCAACTGCTATTAAATCTTTTGGTTGGATGAGTGTGTGTTATTTATTGAAAAGCTAAAAGTCTTGACAACTGTTAAAAATAAATAAAGTCAGGCTGGGAAGGTGGCTCAGTGGTAGAATGCTTGCCTTGCATGCATGAAGCACTGGGTTCCATTCCTCAGCAACACGTAGGCAGAAAAAGCCCGAAGTGGCACTGTGTTTCCCTCTGCTTTATGCTTTAGAAGATTGGACTGTTGTCCAATGGCATTCCAACAGGGTAATACCCTAAAAAGTCACTTTTTTTTTTGAGCTCTCAGTGGAAAGCAGGAGATGCCCAGACTTAGTTCCAACCAGCACAGGATCCGCTCAGACTGGGATGGCTGCTCAGAGACTGGCCAGAGGCCAGTCTAATGTTTCCAGGAAAAGCAAGCATCACCTAGAAATTAAGGTGAGCCCAAACAATCATTCTATGCCCAACAGACCTAGAAAACCAACCAACCAACCAACAAAACCCCAAATGCCAGATCAAGGATCACCATGAAGAACCTATCCTCTCGCTGTCAAGGAACGCTCATGCCACTTAGAAGGAATGATTGAATAGAAATTGGCCAGGAATCTGTAGGGGCATGGATGATAAGAACATTTCAAGCAAGTTATATGAACTCATTCCTGCCACAACTCGGCTATTATCGTTATCTTTTGCAATATGCTGAAACACTTGGGAGGCAAAGATCACTGAGAGGGTGTTTCCATGAGCCTGGCCTCACCTAAAGTGCAGAATATAAAAAATTCATTCCTGGAGGCTGTAAGTGGAGTTTTGGAGTTGGGGAATAGGACTGAGAGTAGGGAGAGGACCTGTGCATTATGAGGTGAACCTCATAATGGGAAAAACTACAGCCCCAGTAAAGCTGAGGCCTGCTGCTAGAGGACACATGAGCCAGTAACCTGGCCATAACTGAGCAGCGGTCTTGCCAGTGGCCTGCCAATTTAATTATTCTCCCTGGCAGCTCAGTCAAAAAACCTCTCCTTCAGGTTGGTGGCAAATCCTAGTGTGACTCACTTCCTCTTGGAAAATGCCTTCTAAGATGGCACAGTTCCTCTTTTCCTTCAGTGAGTGTTGGGTCCAAACCATCCACAGTAGATCAGCAACCAACAGGACCACACCCACATGGTCGTCCAGCTGAGTCACAGGCCTCTCAGATCACCACACCAGGAGAATCCCAGAGCCCTTTGTGCTAACCCCACCCTGCAGAATGCTTCCAGCTCCTCCAGTGAGGGAAGGGTTGGGGGGGGGGAACCAACGGGAGGTGGGTTTAATGTGTTCCAGAACCGGGCTTCCAGCTCTGCTTTGCTGGCTCTAGTTGTTTGGCATTAATCACAGCCCCTCCCCAGCATGATAGGGCTCCTGGTTTCAGTTAGCAGAGGGCCATAGAGAGCACCATTCCTTTCTGCCCAAGCTCCGATTGTGAACGGGGTACCAAGGGAATCTCTCTCAGTCCATCAGGCCAAAGTCATCAGGGATTGGAAGATCCTTCCCCGTGCTTCCCAAACCCGCGCTTTCCCATCTCGCTCTAGTTCCCCTTATTTAAGCAAGAAGCAATCTCTTACAGTAGAGAAATCACTTCACATACCCCAACCCCACCAAGCACTGCTTTATAACAACAAACTAAAGGCGGCCTCGGTGGCAAAAGCTTTCCAGACTAGCGGACCAACAAACACCAGGAAGCCGGACCTGCAGCGCAGGCTGGGGCGCGGGCCCCGGGGGGTCCCACTCAGTGACAATCCTCCACTAGCCGCCAAGTCCGAAAGGCGGGAGCCAAGAACTGCGAGGCGAGGGAGGAGATTAGAGGTCCGGTGGCACCAAGTCCGAAGATTCAGAGTAAAGGACCAGAGCCCGCGCCCCTCCCGTCTGCGCCTGGGCTGGGGGAAGCGCCTGGCCCGAGGATGGCCCCCGGGGCCCGCACAGCGGACTCCCCCGGCCCTGGCCCCGGGGCCGCCAGGGGTAACCCCGCTAACCCCGGCCCCGTGGGGCTGTCGCAGCGGGGTGCGGGGTGTCTGAAGGGTGGGATCCGGGGCTGGGGACTGGGAGTGGGCGGGAGGGGGGGCGCTAGGAGCCGGGGCAGAACTCACCTTATCCCCCCGGGGGGCGCGGCGCAGGCTGGGCAAGCTGGGACGCGGGAGGTGAGGGGAGCTCTGCGGCTGGGCGCCTTTGTACGTGGGTCGGGTGGGGAGAGGGCGGAGGCTTGGGGCTGCGGAGCAGGAGGAGCCTGGGCCGGCTGCCCGGGCTGCGGCTCTCCCCTCCTCCTCCTCCCCTTCCTGCTGCCCCCCACCCCCACCCCGAGACACCCGCGCGCGCGCACACACACCCGTGCCCACGCCCTCCTCCCGCCTCGCTCTGGAGACCAGCACTGTCCCACCCCACCCAGCCCTCCGGAGAGCCTTCGTGTAAACTTTCTGAGTGTGAAAGCGCGTACTCGGATGTCCCCACCCAGGGCCCTGCCCTTCCTCTCGGGTTTGCTTTTACTACGAAGTGGCGAGTGTGGGACTCACAGAATCCCGCCGTGCTGCGGGTGGGGCGCGCAGGCCAGAGGCCCACAGCGGCTCTTCTGCAACCTATTGGTCTAGTTGACCCGACCCTGAGGACCACGTGGACGCCTAGCCACCTCCTCCAGGCACCGAGACTGGGGGGGGGGGTCCCCGAGGACACCCGCTCCTGGCCTGGGCATAAGTCTTGCAGAGAACGGAGTCCGCACCTACTCGGTCTTAAGTTCAATTCCAGTGAATGTCCTTAAAACCTGTTTCTAAACCTCCTCCTCTATAACGGCGCTGCTTGGCCCTAAAAGCCCTTTCTGGAAGGTATTTGGAGAAAAGTGTTTCTTCTAGACGGTCATATCCCCCTCCACACACACAGACCATATTTATTGTAATTGTGGTTTGAAGTTAAGTGCAAATTAGTCACAGCTGTTGGTGGAAAAGAGCCGAGTCCTGGAGTTTCCCTTTGTTCCCAGGGGAGGTTCCCCCCCCCCCCCGCCCAGGAGTGAGGGATCCTAAAGAATGAGCGGGAGTCTGATGGGGTGAGTGATCCCCAAGGAATGAGCAGAATCGGGGAATCCTCCAAGCGCTGCCACGTGACTAACGTTGGCTTGTAACCAGGAAAACCCAACTTGGATTTCAGCTAGTACTTCCCCTGGTCTCCGAAACGCCAGTGCTGACTATTCAAGCAGGCAGATCTCTTAGATAGTCCCATACCCAGGGGAGATGCAACTGGTTTAGATAGAGAATGCCAGGGTTTGTCTGCTCCTAATGGTTTGCTTTCTTTACAAGGTCCACATTCCTTGAGGAATGCTTAGTATGTGGTGAGCCCTGGGATTCAGAGATAAAAAGAACACCAAATCGTATTAGGAGAAAGACTCGCAAAATTGAATGTGATTCGTGAACGGTACAGGATACTATAAGAATGTTGAAGAAAGGGCTTCTAAGATCCTTTGGAGCCTTCGTGGCATTGTTTCTGGAGAAGGCAACATTTGATAGAAACAAACAAACAAAACCCTAATTACCCTTACTGTGTGTGTGTGTGTGTGTGTGTGTGTGTGTGTGTGTGTGTGTGTGTGTGTGTGTGAAGAGTTTGAACTCAGGGCTTCCTACTTGGTTGGCAAGCATTCTATCCCTTGAGCCACAACTCTCACGTTTTGCTCAGCCTGGCATGGACCACCATCCTGGTGAAGCCTGGATAACAGGCAAATACCACAGCACCCAGTCTAGCTCTTTCTGTTGAGAAGGGATCTGGTCAACTTTTTGCCTGGGCTGGCCTTGAACTATGATCTTCTAGATCTCTGCCTCCTAAGTATCTGGGACAATATGTGTGAGACACTGGCACCCAGTTTGCTGTAACTCTAATTTGCAGAAAATTTACATTCTTATTGCAGAAGGCTTGAAAACACAATTTTAAGAAGAAAATAAAATTATTTATATATACAGTGAACCACAGATAGGGCTGGGAAGGTGGCTCAGTGGTAGAGTGCTTGCCTTGTATGCATGAAGCCCTGGGTTGGATTCCTCAGTACCACATAAACAGAAAAAGCCAGAAGTGGCACTATGCCTCAAGTGGTAGAGTGCTAGCCTTGAGCAAAAAGAAGCATTAGGGATGGTGTTCAGGCCCTGAGTTCAAGCTCAGGACTGGCAAAAAACAAAACAAAACAAAACAAAACAGTGAACCACAGATAAACATCTTCATATTTACATAATTGTGGTTACATTGATTTAAAAAATTATGTCACATTCTATTTTTGTTCCAGTTTTTTTTTTTTTTTAAACCAGTCCTGGGGCTTGAACTCAGGGCATGAGCATTGTCTCTGAACTTCTTTTTGCTCAGAGCTAGCACTTTACTAATTGAGCCATAGCACCGCTTCCAGCTTTTTCTGTTCATGTAGTACTGAGGAATTGAACTCGGGACTTTGTGCATGCTAGGCAAACATTCTACTGCTAAGCCATATTCCCAGCCCTCTCTTAATCGTTTTTTTTTTTCATTAAATAGTATTAAGGGCATGAATACTTGGTCATTCATTCTGTTTTTCTTTTTTCATTCAACATGTATTCTCTCTCCTCCAGTCCGCTGGAAGGACTCCAAAACACTAAGGCCCTAGTTGGTGCAGGAGATGAGTTACTGAAATGTTGGGCTAAGTGCTGAGGGTACAATGGGAATATGGCCTACAGGATGGATGCAAAACTAGTGTTCCAGCACTGAGCTAATCCCCCACCCCCAGCCCCACCTTATGTGTGGCTTCATTACTCTACATACTGATAGTTTCCTAGGCTCCAAGTGCTTGCCACACCTGTAAGTCCCTCTCTAGGAAAAGTGGTCCCAGGCAGTTTCTCTCTCTAGGAAGTAGTTACGCCTCATCAGTCTCATGCATGCTGTCAATCTTGCTCTGCTTCCTTTGTGACAACTGATTACAGCAAGAGCCAGGGCCTGAGTCAGAGCTGCCTAGCAAGGATGATATCTTAGAGGAGAAATATGAAGACAGATGCAGGTGGTATTGGAAAAATGGGAATAAGGGCTAGATCTAGTGTGGACACTGGAATGAAGAGGACGGAGTGTACAAGTTCTCCACTAGACCTGAAGAATCTTCCAATGTGTGGGTGGGAGCAGCAGAATTGTTCCACTAGTGAGGCAATATTGGTCATTTTCCTATTTCTTCATGAGGCAAGAAAACCTTATTACCTAGTGATTCTCAACTATTTTGAGATTGTGGCTGGAGCACAGAGGACAGACTGTGGGCTAAAAATGTTTCTCCTTCCATAAGGTAGAGTTGCTGCTGAAAAGTGGCATCTTAGCCAGGGATCTTGTTCCTAGCACCTCCTGTATCTCCCTGGGACTATGTGGCTTTCACACAAAGACTGAAACTGGAAATAATGTATGTTATTTGCAAGCCCACACAACAAGAAGTGACTTTTCTACATTCTTTCTCTGATGGCAGGACTCCAAAGCTCTAGACTTGGAAGAGCCAGAACCAGCCCGGGTCTCTGAATCACAGTATGCAGGAAAACCATTTGGTGATCAGGAACGCCTCACTCGACTAGTTATGTGGGTGAGAAAGAACCCCAGATTTTGAGGGTTTATTTGCTACAGCATAACCCTAATAAATGGAGTGCGAGTATTTTTAGCCACATATTTGAGAGGATTAATTTGATTGTGGAGTAATTACACACTTATTCAGATCATATTAGCAAAGTGTAGTTTGAGGAAAATCACCATGT
The DNA here is from genome assembly GCF_024711535.1 of Dipodomys merriami. Taxonomy (NCBI): domain Eukaryota; kingdom Metazoa; phylum Chordata; class Mammalia; order Rodentia; family Heteromyidae; genus Dipodomys; species Dipodomys merriami. The sequence continues at coordinate 3,043,491 of NW_027202893.1, forward strand.
CTAAAACATTTATAAGGCAGAGTGCTCCAAATAAGGCAGGTGCTGGCAAATACAATTTCTCCCCCCTCCCCGTCCCTTCCTCCTTCCCTCCCTCTCCCTCCCCCCTCCCCGATCTCCCACCCCTCCATATGTAGCAGGTAGTGCCCTGCACCACACAGAAACCAGAAATCCATGCGGCCTAGCTCCCCATCATGTCTCCCCAGACACTGGTATGAATCAGAGCTGTGGAAACTTTATCCATTAGTAACAATACCCTAGTAAAGTGTCACAGTGTCCTTCACAGCACTTCATTGAGCTTCACTTAATATAGTTTAGATGCTTTTGCCGGCAATCCAATAAGGAAAAGAAAAGAAAAAGAACTATGAATGTACTAGCATACCCTAAAACAAAGAAATATTCTAATATTAACATGGAACATTAACATATGCCATATTGGGGAGGGGGCGGCTAAACTGGGGATTGGACTCAGGGCCTAGCATTTGCTAGGCAAGTGTTCTATCACTTGAGCTCAGTCCTTTTGTTGTTAGTTTTCAGATAAAGTCTTCCTACATTAAAAAAAAACCACGTTGTTTCTAATTTATAATCTTGTAACATTTTTTGTAACTTTTTTTTTCTTATGTCTGAGACCAAGGCTCCAACTTGGTACCTGCTGCTTTTGCTTATTGGGTGGCGCTCTACTGACGGAGCCACACTTACAGCCCTGAAAGGACTACTTTTGAATAAATGTATTTACCCACATGCTTATTTTGTTAGGACAGATTTCTTCTAGTGGATATCTAGTAGTGCTTATGAGGGCCTTAAAGGACCACTAGAAAAAGGCACATTGTCTGGGACAGACAGGAGAATAAAGCAAGTGTGGAGCACAGACTTGTGAATGCATCTGTTCAAGGAATTGCTCCACCTCTACCTAGGGGAGTGTAGAGTCCTGTGAACCTTAGGTGGGAAAGTGTCTGGAGAGGAGGTGTCTTTCCTGGTACCTGCTAAGAAAGCTGAGATCTGAGGTTGCAGTTTGAAGCCAGTCTGGGCCAAGAAGCTCTGTAAGACTCTTATCTCCAATTAAGCGCTATATAAATATATAAATATCTGGAAGTGGAGAAGTGGAGCTGGGGCTTAAGTGATAGAGCACTAACCTTGAGCAAAAAAGCTCAAGAACAGCATGTAGACCTTGAGTTCAAGCCCTAAGATTGGCACAAAAGTATGTTTTCCTCAACATGTCTTGATGAGCCCTCCAAAAAGAGACAGAACCAGAAAAAGAATCAGTTATACACTTTGGATGTGCTTCCATCACAGGTCGAAGTGGTTATCCAAGATTGGATTTTAGTGCTTCTCTAGTGTTCCTACCATAAAGGAATATGATTTCCCAGTTTCTTTTGAGGAGGAGGACACTAACCTTGCACCTGGAGTTGAGTAATTAGACATGAATGGAAAACCAGCTTGGGCTTGTTTGAATCCCAGTGTGTTGTGTTGGGGGTCAGAAGTTCTGCATGACCTGACCTGCCCATCATGGGCTGTAAACTGGCAGTCTATAGAAAGCATTTCTCTTTTCTTCAAATGGTGTTCTGGGCAGAAATTCTGGGGACAGGGTCAAAGGGAAACAGTTAACTTAAGCCACTCTTTGTTCATTGATGAACTGGAATGTGGGTGGGGAGGGCTCAGACTGAAATTTGACTTGGTGAGGCCTCAATGACTCAAACTTGTTGTGAAATTCGGACTGCTTGGTATGGGATAATGCCTCAACAGAATTAGCCAGCAGCTAGCTCTGGGGCTCCAGGGCAGTCCTATTTGGTGGAAGCTGGATCCGGAGATTTAAGTCCAGAGATTTATACTGAGAAAGGGCGTGTCCTTACTTTCTAGCTGATGCTATGGAGCCCTCTAGTGGTCACAGAGTGACTACTTCTGCAGTGGGGTTTGCTTCCTCCTGGTTCAGCTAGAATAAGGGATAGAAAGTCATGTGTAGAAACCAGAGGATTGAATAGAAGGCTTGAAAGATGACCCAATTGGCTTGAGGCGATTGTCCATTAGGTTTTTACTCTGCCTGATTTCACATACCTTTGGTAGCATTTCTGAGCAGTTGGGAAAGAATGGTCTGTGTACAGATGCTACTTTATTATTATTATTATTACTATTATTATTTTGCCAGTCTTGGGGCTTGAACTCAGGGCCTGAGCACTGTCTCTGAACTTCTTTTTGTTCAAAGCTAGCACTCTACCACTTGAGCCACAAAGCCACTTCCAGCTTTTTTTGTCAATGTGGTACTGAGGAATTGAACCCAGGGCTTTGTGCATGCTAGATAAGCACTCTAGACATGAACCACATTCCCAGCCCTAATTTTTTATAGTTGTGAAAATGGAAATGTTATGTTGAGCTATGTTTGGTGCTAGATGGTTCAAAACCTCACTTTGGTCATACAATTCTACCAGCTTTATTGGTTGGTTTTTTATTTTTTGGTGCCAGTACTGGGGATTGGACTCAGAGCCTGAGCATTGTCACTTAGCTTTTTCCGCTTAAGGCTGGCTCCCTGCTACTTGAGCCACAACACCACTTCTGACTTTTTGCTGGTTAATTGGAGATAAGAGTCTTATGGCCTTTCTTGTATGGGCTATCTTCTAACCAAGATCCTGAAATCTTAGCTTCTTAAGTAGCTAGAATTATAGGTGTGAGCTGTTGGCACTTGGCTTATTGGTTGATTGTGTGTGTGTGTGTGTGTTTGTGTGTGTGTGTGTGAGTGTGTGTGTTTGTGTGTGTGCATGCATCTGTCCTGGAAATTGAAGTCAGGGTCTGAGCAATGCCCCTGAACTTCTTTTTCTCAAGGCCAGTGCTCTACCACCTGAGCAACAGCTCTACTTCTTTTTTTGGTAGTTAATTGGAGATAAGAATTTAAGGTCTTTCTTGACTGGGCTGGCTTCAAATTGCAATCATCAGATCTCAGTCTCCTGAGTAGGTAAGATTACAAGTGTGAGCCACCACTGTCTGCCTTATTGGTGGATTTTTAAAGTAAATGTATACAGTTTTGAACACAGATATTCTGAAAACTGAATTGCATCGTTATTGGAGGATGTACTTGCTGGTAATCAGTGGGGCATCTTTGAGGTTCTTTATTGGTCATACTATATAAATACAAAATATACTTCAATAGTTAAAACAATAATTTTAAGTCCACAGAGTTTTATTTCTATGATCATCTCAGGAAGTATTTCAGGGAATAGGGACTGAAGTCAGCGAGAGCATTCCCGGGGCACTAGGTTTAATACCAGTGCTGAAATAGGTATTTTAAATTGATTACTGTTACTATTATAGTAATAATTTATTATGCCTTCTGTATACTTTCTCTGAACCAAATAAAAGCCCTGTCAGTTAGATGCTAAGTCTGTTTTCAGATGAAGAAGCAAGACATAAAGACATGCATGTCCTTTCTCAATAAGCAAAAGTAATGGCAATCATAAACCTCAGAGAAAACAACAAATAAAGAAAAAGGCAGATTCAATCAATGCATAATTTTGAGCAATGAGTGTATTACTAAAAAGAGGCATTAGCCCAGATTAGCCTGGTCAGAAGCTGCCCCTCCCTCTGGCCATCTCAGATTAGCCTGGTCAGAAGCTGCCCCTCCCTCTGGCCATCCCAGGTTAGCCTGTCAGAAGCTGCCCCTCCCTCTGGCCGCCATCATTTGTCTTTAGGTGGAACAGCGGCAATGAAAGGTGCTTAGGAATATAACAGAAATCTGGTCAAGAACATGAGCAATGTTCCAAAACAGCTCCACCATGAGGTAGTATGTGTAGTCAATATTGCTTGAGGTAGACCCAAGGATAGCAGTAACTCAGAACTGTAGGCTCCCCTACCGCCGCACCCCCCCCCCCCCCCCCGCCTTTTTTGGCCAGTCCTGGGGCTTGAGCTCAGGGCCTAGGCACTGTCCCTGAGCTTCTTTTGCTTAAGGCTAGCACCCTACCACTTGAGCCACAGCACCACTTCTGGCCTTTTCTGTTTATATGGTATTGAGGAATTGAACCCAGGGCTTCATGCATGCTAGGCAAGCACTCTACCATGAAGTCACCTTCCCAGCCCATAGGCTCCCTTTTAGAAGAGCCCTTAGCAGTACCCTGATGGAGGGTGTAGGGTTAGAAGTGAGTTTTGGAAGATGGGTCAGATATCACAGGTGTCAACAGGACATGTGGGAAGGGGGTGGAGAGAAGGGCAATCTGGGGCAGGAGATGTCAAGGGAAGAATGTACTGGGTACATTTGGAGGATCAGCATGTGCAGGAAGTGGGCTCAGACGAGATGTAGGGCTAGGTGACTAATGCTTTTGGTTAAAATGGTAAAATCAAAGGGCAGAACCAGGCCGTGGAATAGCGTAGTGACATGGCGATGTCAGGGTGGGAGAATGGAGTGGATATGAGAGAAAATGAGGGCCTGGAAGAGAGGGAGATAGCCAGATGAGGTGCGGCCCCGAACCAGAATGATGGTGAAGAGAGAGGACCAGAAGGTGCAAATTAGAGAGAAATTGTAGAAGGAATCTGCAGGGCTGAAGGCCCAACCACCTGGAATTTTCCAGACCCAGACACCTGGGGCCAGATACAATGGGGAGCATACAATGGGGAGCCACTGGGTTGGGAAGGAAAGCATCCTGTGTGCTAGTGAACGTCTAGTGGGGTTTCTAGGTTGGAACAGCAAGGTTTTGTGGTTCGTTGTGAATGGCATCTCTCTTTCTGGCATGGTAGCCAGTATCATGGGTTCTCCCAGTTGTCACTTTTCAGGGAAGAGCTTCTCTGGGGACACCCCCTGGCTCCTAGCACTCACTTAGGCAGGCTGGGATCCAGGTGGCTGCCAGGCTTAACCATTTGTCTGTTGATGAGAGCTTTCGAATGGGGAGATGGAGCAGCTGCTAGGCAGGGTGCTGTAGGAATGCACAGACTGGGGTGACACATACTTTGTATTTGAGGAATTCATACTCCGGGCAAGGAGGCAGGCAGTGAGGGAAGGCAATGACCCGAGGGGAGAGGGAAGTAGAGGTAGACATGTTGGCTGAAAACACATTTTAGAACCAGATAGCCTCAAGGCTCTGGTCAGACATCATTTCCATTGGGAAGCTTTCTGACTTCCCCAGGCCTGCGGTTGAGTGTTGCCCCTTTGCTTCCCTGGGCACTTCCAGGCCCTCATCACAGAGTAGAGACATCCCCTTTGGTTGGGTATGCTTGTCTCCCTGAAGGCCTGCAGGTTCCTGGGGAGGTTTGTCTTGGTTGTATTGTGTCCCCCTAGTGGAGACTAGCAGGAGCTAAAAACCAGTGGTAGTGGAAGGCAGCTTTCAACAGAGGTTGCTAAGTGGTTCTTGCTCAGAGGGTCATCGAGGGAAGGGAAAAGTGAATGAATGCAAACATGCCTATAGGCTGTGTGGGTGAGAAGGTAGCTCTATAGTAAGCAACTTTGATTCTTTTGAGCATATACCCAGAAGTGATATAGTTGGATCATATTACAGTTCAATTTTTAAGTTTTTGAGGAAAATGCCTACTGATTTCCATAGTGGCTGGATTAATTTACATCCTACTACCAGCAGTGAATAATAGTGTGTGTGTTCTGTTCTTCTACCCAACCCTACCACTCATCCTTGCTGGCATTTGTGGTCATTTGTTTTCTTGATGACGTATACCTTCGGGTGTGTGTATGGTGGGGGGGTAGAGGGGAGATTTTTTAAGTAAGTGGTGCTGGTAAAATGGGATATCCACATGTAGAAGAGGGAAAATAGATCACTGTCTTTTTACCCTGTATAAAAATAAACATGGTGGCTCACACTAAAAGTAAAAGTACAACACTGAATACCCATGAGCCAGATTATACTGTTCTGTAGCTATTTTCTATGATTAAAAAGAAGAAAAGTGACCAGCAGTAAAAAAAAAAAAATCAATCATTTGTATCAAGCTTATCTTCAATTTTCCAGGAAAGGAAGAAGAGATTCAGAATTTGCCTTTGATCACATACTCTATGGATGGCAGGCTGGGGACCAGAATCCAATGTTTTCTCAGACACCAGGAATACACTATGCAAGTGTGGGTATCCTGGGAAGAATAGATAATGTCAGGCCATTGAGTTTCCTTGAGGATGAAGGCTGAGAGCAGGCTTGATGATAGAATGACGACTGGTTTTACCCTGGGGAAAGTGATTTTGGCTCTAGGGAGCAGAAAGCAGACCAGCTCAGCTTAGTGTAGTAGTGAGGAAATGCGGAGGGTGAGCTGGCATTGAGGAAGCAACCTCTGCTGCTTAGTTACTATTCATTTACACCTTTCTCAACTTTCCACATTTCTTTCCTCTGCTAGAGCTTAACCGGCTTATGGACTGGACTTGCAAGATGTTTGAGTACCTAACTTTGTTTTCATTCCTACAGATGGTATGGAAGGTGGGGAGTATATCTGGGATGGAAGCATTTCTCTCAGCTTTGGTTGTTTGCTCAGCCAAGGAGGTGGGGCAAAGAAGGCAGTGTTGTCTCTGCCCCACCCACCTAGCCGCACAGGCTGCTCAGAAGGCAGTTACTTGCCAGTGCAGACTTGCCTTCCCTCCTAGTCTTCTTCCTTGATTGCTGTCATCCAGGAATGCTTTTAGTGGTGACACAGAGAGATTTAGGAGATTAGAGACCAAAAACAAAGCAGAATTTATGGCAGGTGTGGCCCTCCCATCTCTGCCTGAATTCCCATTACATCTCTCACCAGCTTCCCGGACATATAATAGGGTCATTGTGAAGTGGGTATGGTGAGTCACCCAGGTCTTCCTGGGGTGCAGTGGAGCTGGGCTGGCTTCTCCCCCTTATCCCTGGAACAGGGCCAGTGATAACTGGGGTAGAATAGCCAGCATCAGGATCCTTTATAATTTTCGTGACTATTTTATCAATAGAACCTCTTCGGTTTTTTTTCATGTATATATATTCGCTTTTATTTTATGCATTAGATTTCTTATTTGGACTTTTAGTTATATTCATGGTAAGTCTTTTCTAATCTTTTTCTTTCTTAAGGGTATGTGAAGTCTGTAGTTCGTTGCAGGTACACCTCATCCCTTATGCTGGATAATGTTGGCCTCTGAGCCTCCTTCAGTGGGTCTTCTCACCTGTGGGAATTCTCTAACTGGCAGGAGGCATCTTCATGAGGTTGTTTTGCATTGTTTTGCACTATGCTACTTACTGCTCTAAAGGAGTTCTTAGTGGATTTCTTGGTCTGGGGATTTGGTAGGGATCAGTAGATATTTCTTTCCCCCTCCCAGGACTAATTTTGAGTCCTGTTTCTAGATGGTGGACTGAGTTTTCCAGGTTCCATCAGGGAAATCCTTTAGCAGGGTCTTCTTATAAGCTCTGGCCCAATGCTGGAGCACTGTGGCTTTTTTTTTTTTTTTCTTCTGTCCTGGTGCTTGAACTCTGGGCCTGGGTTCTATCCCTAGGCTCCTTTTGCTCAAGGCTAGCACTATACCACTTGAAGCACTGTCACTAGCACTATACCACTTGAAGCACTGTCACATCTGGCTTTTTCTGTAATTAGTTGGAGATAAGAGTCTCACTGTCTTTCCTGCCTGGGCTGACATTGAACCACAATCCTCAGATCTCAACATCCTGAGTAGGCGAGAGCCATCAGTGCCCAGTCAAGTTTATTTATTTTATTTTAGCTCCTTTTATCTGATAAAGTGTTTTCATTTGGGGGGGGGTATTTTATGCAGTATTATCTGTAGTAGGAAAAGGGTTTTCTGACTCTGTTCCATCCTCAATGTTGACAGAAATCATACCATTATCACCTACATCTTCATCAAAAGGATAAATCTTTGACTTGTTCTTAAAAAAATCATATATTGGATTAGCAATTATTTCTTGGATTTCACACCAAAAGTACAGGTGATAAAAGAAAAAATAAACTGGTCTTCATCAAAGATAAAAGCTTTTATGTTTCAAATGATAATATAAATAATTGAAAAAGTAACCCATAAAATGGACAAAATAGTTACAAGTCATATATGTGATAAAGGCTTAAAATCTTGGGTGTATAAAAAACTCTTATAGCTCAATAAACAACAGAGACAAAAGCTGAATAAAAATTGGGTAATATATGGGGGCTGGGAAGTTGGTTCAATGGTAGGGTGCTTGCCTCGTATGCATGAGGCCCTGGGTTTGATTCCTCAGCACCACATTAGCAGAAAAAGCTGGAAGTGAGGCCCTGGGTTTGATTCCTCAGCACCACATTAGCAGAAAAAGCCGGAAGTGGTGCTGTGGCTCAAGTGGTAGAGCACTAGCATTGAGCTGAAGACCTGAGGGACAGCGCCCAGGCCCAAAGTTCAGGCCCCACGACTGACATAAATAAATAAATAATTGGGTAATGTGGGGCTGGAGATTTAACTCAGTGGTAAATCTATTACCTAATGTGTCTGGGTCCTGGGGTGCATACTCAACACTTGAAAAACAATGGACAAAAGTCTTGAATCTATAGTTTTTCCTGAGAAACTATACAAGTGACCAATAAATACAGGAAATGATCCTTAAGTACTCTAACCATCAGGAACATACAAATCTAAACCACAATGAGCTATCACTGCCTCCATTAAGATGACTTGTGCTTTTGTTGTTTTGCCTGTCTTGGGGCTGAGTATTTTTTGCTCAAATGCTAGTGCTCAACCACTTGAACCACATCTCCACTTTTCTATCTTTGATGGTTAATTGTAGATAAGCGTCTTTGAGACTTAGCTTCCTGAGTAGCTATTAACAGGTATGAGCCACCAGTGCTTTTAAAAATACAGGTAGTGGGGCTGGGAAGGTGACTCAGTGGTAGAGCCCTTGCCTTGCATGCTTGAGGCCCTGGGTTCGATTCCTCAGCACCACATAAGCAAAAAGAAAAAAGCTGGAAGTGTCACTGTGGCTCAAGTGGTAGAGCACTAGCCTTGAACTGAAGAGCTGAAGGACAGCGCCCAGGCCCAGAGTTCAGGCCCCATGACCGGACCCCCCCCCCCAAAAAAAATACAAGTAGTGGTAAGGATGGGGGGAATTGGAGCCTGATGCCCTGCTGGTAGTGTAAAATGGTATAGGCCCTGTGTAAAACAATTTGCCTTCTTCAAAACTTGAAAATAGAATTGTGTGTGGTTTAGCAGTTCCACTTTTGGGTTATACTCTTGAAGAAACTGAAAACAGGGATTGAGCAATTTTTTTTTTTTTTTTAATTTTTTTGGGTCTGGTCGTGGGGCCTGAACTCTGGGCCTGGCGCTGCCCGTCAGCTCTTCAGGTCAAGGCTAGCGCTCTACCACTTGAGCCACAGCGCCACTTTCGGCTTTTTTCTTTTTGCTTATGTGGTGCTGAGGAATCGAACCCAGGGCCTCATGCATGCAAGGCAAGCGCTCTATCACTGAGCTACCTTCCCAGCCCTGCAACATTTTTTTGTAAAGCTTTTCTTTTTAATATATCATTCAAGAGTAACAACATTGAAGGCTGGGACAGTTAATGTAGATTGTTTTTTTTTTTAAGTAAGTTTTTTATTGTGTAAGCAAATATTTTTATACCCATATTTATAGTACTGTAATTCTTTTTTTTTTTGCCGGTTGTGGGGCCTGAACTCTGGGCCCCACTCTACCACTTGAGCCAGAGTGCCACTTCCAGCTTTTTCTGCTTATGTGGTACTGAGGAATCGAACCCAGGGCCTCAAGCATGCAAGGCAAGTGCTCTACCACTGAGCCACGGTCCCAGCCCCAGTGTTGTAACTCATAATAACCAAAAAGTGGAGGCCATCCAAATGTTCAAGAATGTCAGATGAATGCATACAATGTGGTAGCTACATACCATGTGTTCCAAAATCCACAGGTTAAAATGAATACCAATGTAACAGTGTTGGGAGCTTGGGCCTAATGGGAGGTATTCAGGTCATGAGGATTTTGCCTTTATGAGTTAATGTCACTCTAAAAAAGTCTGTAAGTGATTTCTCTTCTTCTGTACAATGTGGCCTCAGCTTCAGAGAATGCAAGAATTCTAGGGACCATCTTAGGAAGAGATGACAGGTTCCTTTCTAGGCACTGAACCTGCTGGCACTTTGATCCTGGACTTCCCAGCCTCTACAACAGCAAGAAAGAAACTGCTGATCATTGTAAATTGCTCAGTCTAGGGTATTTTTAAAATATCTATACAAATGGACTTAGATGTAATGGAATATCATTCTACTTTAAAAAGGAAATCCGGGGCTGGGAAGGTAGCTCAGTAGTAGAGTGGTTGCCTTGCATGCATGAGGCCCTGGGTTCAATTCCTCAGCACCACATAAACAGAAAAAGCCAGAAGTGGTGCTATGGTTCAAGGGGTAGAGCGCTAGCCTTGAGCTGAAGAGCTGAGGGATAGTGCCCAAGCCCAGAGTTTAGGCCCCATGACCAACAACAACAACAAAAAAGAAATCCTGTTGCACACTATAACATGTTCACTCATCCAGGACTATGCTAAGTGAAATATGTAACAAAAGGAAAAACACTGATTCTACTTCTATTTATATGAGTTATGTAGAACTATCAGTTTTGTAAAGGCAGAATGTAGGATGTTTTTCACAGGACAGGAAATGAGACAATGGAAACTAACTTCCTTCTTTCCTTCCTATCTTCCTTCCCGCCTTCCTTCTTTTTTTTTTTGGTACCAGTCCTGGGGCTTGAACTCAGACCTGGGTGCTGTCCCTGAGCTTTTGTGAGCAAGGCTAGATAGAGCTCTACCACTTGGGTCACAGCTCCACGTCCACCTTTTTGGTGATTAATTGGAGATAAGATTCTCATGGACTTTCCTGCCTGGGTTGACTTCCAACTTTGATCCTCCGATCTCAGCCTCCTGAGTAGTGAGGATTACAGGTGTGAGCCACTGGGCCCAGCTTAACTCTTACTTAGTCATGATTATGCACACAACCAAGAGGCATTTTTACTGTTTACTTGGCTACTTCTGGTAATGGCTTCCTTTGATCTAATTTACATCCCTCCTATACTCCACCCTTCCTTGCACAAATTTACTTACTCTCCAGTGTGTATGTTTAAAAGTATTATTTTATTACTGCCACCAGGAGTGGGCTGCACCGTGTGGCAGGTGTATTAGGCTCAGGGTAAATGTGAATTGGGAGAGGGAGATGACAATTGAATGGAGGGGAAGACCAAGGTTTGAGGCCAGGCGCATGGAGGCTCAGATACGCTTCTGAGGTTGGGAACTGAGGAAGCTGTCATGGCAAGCTATGGCTAAGCCACCAATAAGATTAAGAAATTCTTGGAAATCTAGCTGACCATCAGCATTGAGGTCCAGCTTCTTCATCATGCGGTCAAGGACGCCAGGGTCCTTCTGGTTCTGCAAAGATAATAATGAGAATGCTTATGTCACATTTTTCTAAACTGCTTTCCAGTATGCTGCCATATGGAATATAAAGTATAAAGAAGGGAGTTACCAATATTCCCATTTTTCACACACAGAAACCGACTCTTAGTTCATAGAAACATGATTGACCATTCCCCATTTCATGCAATTTACACACTGTGATCTTTAAACCACATGGTATTTCTAAGTTTTTTTTTTTTGGGGGGGGGGAGGTTGGTCGTGGGGCTTGAACTCTGGGCCTGGGCGCAGTCCCTGAGCTCTTCAGCTCAAGGCTAGCGCTCTACCACTTGAGCCACTTCCGGTTTTCTGGTGGTTAATTGGAGATAAGAGTCTCATGGACTTTCCTGCCCAGGCTGGCTTTAAATCACTCAGATCTCAGCCTGCTGAGTAATGAGGATTACAGGCATGAGCCACCAGTGCCTTGCTCTAAGACAAAGTTCTTTAATAGTCATGCAGAGCACCTTTGAGGCTCCTGGGACTTTGCCTGGGCTGCTATATGGATCACCTGGTTTGGAGTGAATGAGGAGGCAGAAGTGTGGGAATTAAGCTGCTGACCCTTTATTCCTGGCCATGTTTCATATGGGGGACAGTGGACTGTGAAGGCTGGGACTAGTACCTTTGTGAAGGAAGCCAGTTCTGAACGCATGAACGTTAGGAACTCCGTCTTGGACAGAGTTGAGCTCTTCCCATCCCTTCCAGCATACTTCTGGAAAACAGCAATCAGGGACTCGATGCATCTCTCAGTCTCTGTAGGTTGAGACATTTTTTTTTCCTTTGAAGAAAAACAATGCAGGGTTCAGACAAGGGAAAGATAACAAGGGCTAAATGCTTGAGGGCATGCCAGAGAATATCATCTCCTTTAGAGTTGGAGCATTCATAAGAGACTGGGTCATTTTTCAGGGTGTTGATGGGTCCAAGACTGCCATGGTAAAATGAAGTGAGGGCACATAGAGAGCACTGAGTGCTTGAAAGCAATAGATTGCCTGGATGATGGCAATGATTACTGATGCTTTTAGAACGTGCGGGTAAATATAAATATAGCTATACATATCCACACCTGTACATACATATCAAGCATTAGCTGGAGATTAATTTGTCTCCAACTTTCTATGAATGTGTAGGATATTCTGTGATGCATGAAAATGGCAGTTCTTTTGAAAGTAATACTAAATTGATATTCATATTCTTTCTAGAATAAAACTAGAAGCACAGCTGTAATTGTTTATGGGATGGAAGATGAGAACATTTTAGACATTCAAAGCAGATTTCAGCCAAGCATGGTTGCATATGCCTATGATCCCAGCACTCAGGTGGCTGAGACAGGAGGATCTCAAATTCCTCCACTCCAGCTTGTGATACATAGGGAGTCTGGGTTTCCTAGTGAGACCTTATTGCAAAAGAACAGAAACAATGGAAGTATGCTGCATGTTTGAGGCTTAAGAATCATTCATTTTACACATGCAGAAAGTGGAGCATGAGGAGAGATGTAGCATGGTAGAGATACCTCTAGAATCTGGGCCTCCAGGCCTTTGCTCTTTCCACTTCCAAATGCCCCTGGAATTCCCACTTGTGGGTGGCAGAGCCACAGGTACGGTTGCAACAGAATTGTGAAGTAGTTTCAGATCTTGTGCTGGGCTGATTTTTTTTTTTGGGTCTGGTCGTGGGGCCTGGGCCTGGGCGCTGTCCCTCAGCTCTTCAGCTCAAGGCTAGCGCCCTACCACTAGAGTTAACAGCACCACTTCCTGCTTTTTCTACTTAAGTGGTGCTGAGGAATGGAACTCAGGTTCTCATGCATGCAAGACAAGCACTCTACCACTGAGCCACCTTCCCATGGGCTGCTTTTCTCCTAGCAAATTCCTTAAGAAAATTCTACTGGGCAGTGTGTGTGTGTGGGGGGGGGGGCGGTGGAGGGGGTCCTGCCAGACAGGACCCAGGGCGGAAGTGAGGAGCCATTGCGCCCCCTCTGGTGGACAAGAGCAGCAAATGCAGGATTTCTGGGAACCTGCTGGGCCACACCCTTCCTCTAGAAGCTTTATCTTTTGACATTAACGATGATGTTTGGATGAAGACATAGGCAACCTAGCATTTAGTCTTTAATTTCTCCTTAGGATATACTTCCTGGATCCTCATTCGGGAGGTTTACACGCGCTAAGAACTGCCCTGTGCCCTCCGCTACACAGTGGCCTTTCCTCCCTTCGGACTTTATAGGCGATTTATCAGCCTACTGAGCTTCACCTACTCATTGTATCTTGGAGCATTTAGAGCCCTTGTGCCTTCTGGAGTGGATCACTTTCTAACAGTCACAAGATTGGAGCATTTTTTTCCCCCAAAGGGAATTTTTACTTAAGCAAACAAAAAGTGTTGGTAGGCAGGACTGGGAGAAAAAACAACAAAACACCACAGCCTAGAAACCGAAGTGTTTGCACAACATGCCCTTCTTATCAGAACTAAAATCTCACTGTCTTAGTAGTACCTGAGATGAAGGGAGGAAGGCTGGCTGTGGGGAGTACACCAGACTGGGGAGAAGGTTCCAGGCTGGTTCCAGCTTTGTGACCTTTTTCTTGTACCTACAGCCTCTTCCCCTACCCCATTTTTTCCCCCCAGAAACCAGATAGACTTGATTTTTAAAGGTGCCATTTTGCTATATGGTTTTTGACTTTCAACATTAATACTGACTATAACCTAAATCATTTTTATTTCTTTGTCTCCTGAAAACGGTTGCTGTTAAGACACAAGGAGAAAATTAAAATTTCTGGCCTTGAAGGTAGTTCTCCAAAGCAAAAGAAAGACAACGATCAAATTAATGAAATGAAACTGTGTAATTTGTAGAGCTTAACGGAACTCTGGAGCCAGTTTCTGAGGAGGCCCAGAGATTGGAAGGTTTTGCCCATGATGGACCAGTGGCAGAAGAAAAGGGGGACAGAGTTTGCCACATCTCATAGCACCCTTGGAGTTTTACATGGTAGGAATGAAACAATCCGATAAACTAATACCATGAAAGAATCTGAAAAAGTGCAAGCACACACCAACATCTATAGACATATATAGGTATATATACACCCAGTATATACATGAAAATTAAGCTACAAAAAGAAAGCGCATCTATTGACAGTTCCTATCCTTAACTAGCACTTTCCTTTCCCCAGGAATTCATAGTCTCCTCCATCAGCCTCAGTCAATCCATGTCTTCACCATAGACTGGTGCTAGGGCTGCCTGCTCACCATTCCCACCACAAGACACATGACAGAGATTTCCATTTTGCTTGGATAGAAGAGGGTAAGAAGGAGGGGATATAGATGAACACATTAAAGCAGGAATTGGCAAGTGTTTTTTATTTTTTTTTAAAGGACAGCTGTAAATATTTCAGACCTTTGTGGTTCATATGGTCTCTGTCAATCTGCTGTAGCCAGGCGGCAAGAAAGAGCAGAGCATGCGTAGGCCAATGGGTGTGGCTGTGCCTGTAAAACTCTATGTATGGTTTGACTTTCATGAAAGTTTCATCTGCCACGAAGTATCATTCTTCAGCCATTTGAGTATGTAAAGTGCATTCTTAGCTTTTGGACTGTACAGAAACCTCATCTGGCAAAAGGGTCCAAGCGTGCTGATCCCCCCCCTCCCCGCCCCCCCTTTCACTGAGGCGAATTAACAGGAAAGAGTTCAACATGGGGAGTGGCAGGAGCAGGGAAGCGAAAGGGTGGGGTGGGAGGCGAAAAAGAAGGAATAAAAGGAAGGGGGGCAGGAGGGGGGCAGAGGGGGGGGAGGGCTGGGCTGGGCGCGCCCCTCCCACATTCTTGCTGGAGGTGGCGCAGGCTGGGCTTTCCTTTCCGGCCTGGCTTTTTGCCGGTTGCTCACCAAAACTTTGGTTTTCCCCCAGAACTTTAAGTTCTCCCAAGTTCCCTTTCCACTTTCCAGAAATACCTCTTGGCCGCCTCCCATAATCCAACTCCCGACCTCCCCCCCCCCCCCGGCTTCCTAGGCCTTGGGTCGGGGGTCAGGGGGGGCTGAGGGTAGAGGGGCGGTGGCTCAGAGGCGGGGGGGGGGGCGGACAACAAGGTCCCCGCCGCTCGCTTCTCTCCCGGGCCCAGGCGGGGAGTCCGTCGGGCCCCACCCGGCCGGGGCGCCCTGCTCGGGCCGGCCCCGCCCGCCCTGCCCCGGCCTCAGGCCTCCCCTTCGCAGGGCAGACCGCGAGGACCTCGGGTTTCCACCCCCGAGGCTCGTTCTACTGCTGTGATTTCAGGGCTCGCCCTTCCAATCCCGGCCGTCTAATTACCTCCGCAATTAGACGTTCCTGATCTGTCTTCTGCCACGTCCGCACTCACATCGAAGATAAAGCCTGGGGCGCGGCTAGATCGCTCCCCACCCCTCCCACCCCCTGTTCCTTTGCATTGAAGAGGAAGAAAGCGAGTTAAAAGCGAGGCTTACCAAGTTGGAGTAGAGCGAGACCCGGACGGCTGCGGCGGCGGCGGCTGGGAGCGGCGGAGTGCGGAGCTCCGGGCGGGTGGGGTTCCCGCGGTCCCCGCCGGCCGCCCCGCCCCGCCGGCCGCCCCGCCCCGCCGGCCCGGGCTGCTGGGGCCGGACTCGGACCGCCCCGCCCCGCCCACCCCGGGCCTCCCCCCACACCCCCTGCCCCGCTGAAAGCGCGGCTGTGCCCCAAAACCAACACACACTCACACCCGTCGTCCTCTCCCAGACCCAACGAACCTCGCTTACTTCCTTATTCGCTCACCTAGAAGATGGTCGGCTTTTCAGACTGGGAACAGTTCATAGGCATCTCAGGGAAGTCTGACCTTGTCGGTGCATCTTTTGCACGATTGAATTCACTATGCAGTTTAGATAAGTAGAAGGTTCCATACACACACACACACACACACACATCAGGAGTGTTATGACTGAGTGACTAGAGATATTCCCGGGGAGTCAGGACTATCTATGTATTTGGTCACACTGAAAATGCCAAACAAGTGGAGATTATTGCCAAGTAAATGAGCAAGGGATTATTGGTGATTATAGCCAAGGTACTATTGCCAACCCTTTTTTCAAACTTTTTTTTTTCTATTTTA
This sequence comes from Dipodomys merriami, assembly GCF_024711535.1. Classification (NCBI taxonomy): domain Eukaryota; kingdom Metazoa; phylum Chordata; class Mammalia; order Rodentia; family Heteromyidae; genus Dipodomys; species Dipodomys merriami. Next base: position 3,059,879 of record NW_027202893.1, read on the forward strand.
TTGGTCAGTTGTGGGGCTTGCGCATTCCCTGAGCTCTTTTGCTCAAGGTTACTGTTCTACCACATTGAGACACAGCTCCACTTCCCATTTTCTAGTGCTCAACTGGAGCAAAGAGTCTCACAAATTTTTCTGCCCAAGTTTTGTACCACGGTCTTCAGCTCTCAGCCTCCTGAGTAGCTAGGATTACAGGTGTGAGCCACTAGCTCAGGGTTTCTTGACATTAGTTAAAAAGATAAAACCCACCAAACTGAACTATTGCAATTAAAAAATTGCCTTGGGCAGTTGCCTGTGTGCAGTTGCAATAGAGTTTGGGGTTGTGTTAAGAAGCAGACACTTTTGGTTCTAATCCTAGGTCTATAACTTCATTGGGCAAGGCCTCCAGTCCCACCACTCTGTGCTTCCATTTCCTTATCTATAAGCAGGTGATGTTGCCTTTTCTAGTTCTTAAGATTGTTATGAGGGACTGGGAAGGTGGCTCAGTGGTAGAGTGCTTGCCTTGCATGCATGAAGCCCTGGGTTCAATTCCTCAGTACCACATAAGCAGAAAAAGCTGAAAGTATGCTGTGGCTCAAGTGGTAGAGCACTAGCCTTGAGCTAAAGAGCTGAGGGACAGCGCCCAGGCCCAGAGTTCAGGTCCCACGACCAGCCCACCCCCCCAAAAAAAGATTGTTATGAATGTCACATAAAATGATAGCTTTGGGGTTTCAAAAGCTGCAGAAGAGACATGAACCAAAGATAATGGGCTGCTGAGCACTGGCACTGTACCTCTGTAACTCATTGTGCATAGAAGGCCAAATTTTTCTCTCTGCGTTCATCTGCTCCAGATCCACAATATCTGTTGCTTGCTTAGAAACCCACTTGTGATTCAGACTCAGGAATTCAAGAAACAATTCATTTTTCTACTTGTTTGTATCCCAGCTTCTGCATTTGGGCCAGTGATGTGTCTGTTCTTCCATATTCCCTACTTAGGAATGTTAGAACCATACCTGTCACTGAGATGCATTTCTTACTGGAAATCTTATCATATTCCAAGTGATATTAGTTTTATTTGCTTTTTTTCTGTGTTCTTCCCTTTTCTTCCCTCTTTCCTTCCTCTTTCTCTGGTGTCTTCTTCCTTTCTCTCTCTTCCTTTCTCCTTCTACCCCTCCCTCTTTTTTCTTTCCCTCTCTTTTTCTTGAATCCATCCCTCATTATTCGATTCCCACTTGTACTGTTCTACTTTAGATCTTATTTCCTCTTCCTCCCAATTTTGTAAGTGCACCCTTGCCCTCCAGTCTGTTCTGTTGACTGTTGATGACATATTTATTTTCCTAACGTGCAGCTGTGATTATTGTCTACCCTAAAGAACTGCAAAAGAAGCAAATAAAATGGCTCCCTTTATACCTTTATGATGTCAAATCCAAATTTGTTAGAATCTGTGTCGCTTAATGACTTTAGTTAGCGCATAGTTAAATTTTATTTGATGAGTATTTCAAAACCCACTACGTGCCAATTGTAGTGCTTGGTGCTTTAGATACAAAGACAAATACAGTATATTGCTTAACTTTAAGCCTGTGAGTGGACCAGTCCTATGTTGGTGGTAGTAGGGGTGGTACCCTAAAGTTTTGTGAGAAATTTTTTGCATAAAAGATATTGTTTCCCTTAGGGAATGAGCTTAGTTTTTGTTTGATTATCAGGAAAATCTATGATAAAAATAGTAAAGAACTGTTAGGTTAAATGCTTCATACCTCAATCCTGGCATCTTCCACAATATAGTCTTTTTTAAGTGAAGCCATTTACAGCCTCTGCTGAAGGACCAATTGGCTAAGGCTTTTGTTTTATTTTTTAGGCTCGTAATTCATTTATTGACATTCAGAGTTCAAATATTAAAACACCATTCCCTAGTAAGAGAAATTAATTACAACAAATTAAGTGCCCATACACCCGGTATGTGATGCTTCATTGAAACACAGATTATACACTCACAGAAGCCTATCAATTACACCTAATTAAGCTTATTAATTACTCCAGGACCTTAGAACTCAACACCCCCAGTTTCACATTATGAACTGCAGGTTTGAGATACATTTATAATCTTTGAAAAAGGATTATCTTTCAGTGTTTACTGATGACTGGAAAAATTGATTTATTATCCCACAACAAATATTATTGAAGACTCAAACTCTTCCTACTATATACTATACTACTATTCCTACTATATACTATACTACTATATATAACCTATACTACTATTCCAAACTATTCCCAATGCATCCATACTTCACTGGCAAGGCTAGGTTTTCTCCTTCATGAAACACTGCTCAGAGGCATCCAAATGGCTAAGTTTGGATTAGGTGGCAGGAATAAAGCCATGAAAAGAGATAAGTCAAATAATCATAAATTGTTCAGAATTGGTTGAGGGATCACATAGGGCTGTGGTGGCCACTCTCCAGTGTAAAGCGAAAGGAATTCATTACTATGTTATCAATCAAAGGAGGGAGAAGAGAGTTCAGGAAAGACAAAGAGATTAAGCAAAGTGGATAAACAATGAGTCAAGCTGAAGGGGTAATGCAAGCAAGGAGGTATGGGTAAGTAAGTGCTGGTAAATTGATAGCAAGAGAAAAATGAGGTATAGATGAGTGAAAGGGCTATTCGGGAAGTAAAGGTGGGAATTCCCAAAGTTCAGGAATTCCCATAGTTCTTACGTGCAATATGATCTGTGTTAGAAGATTGGGTTTCTAAATGGGCATGAAAGAATGTAAAAAATGTAAGGACAGAGTTGTGACTAAGGTACAATGACAATGCTAGGAAAGAAATGAGTGGTTAACTCTAGGAGAGCAGAGAAAGTGTCATGTGAGGCTTGAGATGGGTATTGAAGGATGGCTAATAAATCACCAGCTGGATAGGAGCCACAGTGAAGCCAAGGGAAGAACAGTGCAGTGTATATAGCATGCCTCAGATCTATATCACTCTCTTTATGTAAATATATCTACATATATGTATAAAACATGTTCACACATATATATGAAGAAGGAGAGTAGAGTGGCAGAGAGGATCTGGGACTGAGAGATTTTAAAAGTATACAGGAGAAGCTCAGCACATTTACCGTTTGCAGAGAAATTATTAAGATGAGAAGTCAAATGCACAGGCATTAAAGGATATGAAGGATAAATGGTCATAGTGGTTGAATCACTTTTCCTCCACAGAGAGACAGAGCAGGAGAGACAAGACGGTATAGATCTGGAAGGGCTGCTGAAAAGTGTTCTTCTTCACACTTCTGCTAGGGCCAGGAACTGTGAGCACCCACCCTGAGTAGGGCAGAGTGGGCAGAGGTGGCAGAGACATTGAGCAGGAACCTGCCGAGGATATGTTGTCTTACAGGCAATGGAAGGGGAGCTGACCCAGAATGGCTGAGTGTTGTAAATACTTAGGAAGCTGTAATTTTGTAGTCTTCGTGACTATGTATGTGGTTATATGGATTTTTTTTCTAGGTAGGTTTACAAGTCTAGCTATCAGATCAAAGAAATAAGCTAAAGGAATGGATTTAAGGCTAGGGGTATAAAGAAGGGTATAAACAAAGGATGAGGGGGGTGAAGAAATAGAGTGGGTGAATGAGAAGGGAGTTCACCTTAGAGGCATGGAGGGCAGGACATAGAAGGAAGGAACAGGACCTGAAATGTGAGGTGAGTAGGCAGGAAGTCTTCATCAAATCAAAGAAAGTGGAATAAGGGACGGATGGAGAGAGTTGACTTTAGTGTAGTGTAATTTTTCAGTGTGTTTATTATCTTGTAGGTCTATCCTTTATAAATACTACTAAATTCCAAGTATTGCCATTGGGATTAAGCTGACTCAGGTTAAGTGGTGGACATAGAAGAGATTATGCAGCTGTGAAGGCTGGGCAATGGGCAACTCATCCAAACAGGTGTTGAACTGTGAATGTCAGAAGGGACCTGGTATGTGACACTGATAGGCAGGTACAAAGGGTGTCAAAACCTCACATCTCATTTTCTTTCATGTCCTTTTTCTTTAATCAAATGGTACCACTGATTATCACAAAAGAACTCTGTACTTTCCTTATCTCTGCCATTGCTCAAGTTTTCTCTTTTGGAGTCTTTAATTTCAGTTCCCTCTGATGAAATTCAGTGGCTTCTTCAGTGAAGCTTATCCTTTATGAAGTGTTGCTCATCTTCCCCTCTCCTTTGTACTACCAGTCTATTTTGAAAACAAACTTTTGGGGGAAGCATTTAGAATATGTTTTTTCATAAGTTTACAGGGCTCACATTGATGTTTTATCTCTCTAGTTAGCAAGTGAGTTCCTTGACATTATGGATCTGTCTTGCTCATCTTTGTGTTATTTATAGCAATGTGCACATAGGAAAATCCAGTGGATGTTTATGGGATTGAATGGAACGGCAAGCTTTCAGAGTGGGGTTGATTTTGGAGATGGTGTCCAGCAGACTTTTCTGTCAGGGTAGGCTTTCAAATCAAGATCCTTTAGATTTCAGCCTTCTGAGCAGTTAGGATTATAAGCATGTGTCACGGGTGCTTGAAGTTTGATTCTTAATGAGAACTGTAAGGAGAGAATCTGAAGTTTTCTTTATTATCTAAGGCCACATTTGTAAGAATAAGTGATGATCTCCCGCTCCCTGAGGTCACTCTGATGTAAATGGGAGTGCTGGGCAAGGAATTGAAAGACCTGAGTTTGAATTCTGGTTCTTTCCCTGACTAGATAAGCGGTTCTGTAATTCTGATTTTGAGTTTTCGCATGACTAAAATCAGGATAATAATTAAGAAGATAAAAAGTATAAAAGGACTGTTTAAATGGTATGGTGTTATGCAAATGTTAATTACCATTCACAATATTGTTGTGGAGATGAAATGAAAGTGTGCGTTGTAAACTGTACTTTGCAGTCTTGGAGTATTATTATTATTGTCCTACAAGCCCTCTCCTCCCCTCAGTTCCTACAGCCTCTGTCCAAATTGCTAGCACCCAACTACTCTCTCATTTCTCCTGTTAACAGGGCATCTTCAAAGCTTCAGCAGTCTGTCTCTATTCACATTTACTTTTATATTTTTCTAGCCCTTTCTCATGTGGATGGTCAGAAGCCACTAAAGTATTCCTGGAGAATTGATTTGAGGTCTTCAACTGTTAGGCAGAATTGAGTCATTTTTTAAAAAAAATTTCACAATAACCCACAGGAAATTACAAGGTCTCACAGGAAAATTGTCTCATGTTAAATTTCTGCTTGGAGGAGGTTACACTGTGTCAGACATATGTTCAATCCATTGTAATCTGAATGACTCATCAGCCATATCCTCAATGGTCCATCTTGCTTTTTTTGGGGGGGGTCTAAATTCTTCACTTTAGAATTCAAAGTCTTTCTTTGTGCCTTACCCCTTCCTTCCTTCTTCCCTCCTTCCTTCCTTTCTTTTTTCTTTCTTTCATTTCAGGTCATTCACTGTGAACTCAAGTTAAACCGAATTTTTCACTACTACCTATAGGCGGGGATGTTGGTTTTCCACTGATTACTGGTTGGTAGGCATTTGGTTTGTTAAAATATTTGAATACTTCTCAAACAGTTGCAGTAAAGGCCTTTGAGCTTCTGAATCCTTATCCCTCCCACTCTCTCTCCTGGGCCATTCCATTTCCAGAGTTAAGTAACTTAAAGGTTGATGCATAGCTTGATAGCTCCAGCCCTGCGGCCTGGCAACTGCTCTGGTTGGTCAGTCCTAGGCTTTCTAGTTTATAAGAATCCCTAAGTTTTCCCCCAATTATTGTTCTTGTGATTCTTTCCTTCCATCTGGAATGTTCTCCCCATCTTCTCAGGTCAAAATTTTACCTGCTATATAGTTCAGATCTTAAATGTCCCCCAAAGGTCTGTGTGGTAAAGCCTTGGTCTCTTGTTTGGTGCTATTGGGCAGTGGTAGAAAAATTTAAGAGGCAAGACCTAGTGGGAGGTTTTAAGTCATTGAGGACATGTTGTTGAAGGGGATTGTGGATCCCAATCTTTTTCCTCTTTCTTCTCTTTCTTAGTTTTTGTTTACTGGACATCATGCTCTCTCTGCCACCACGTGCTGCTTTGCCATAGACCCAAAAGTAATAAGGGTAATTGACCATGGTCTGAAAGCTCCAAAACTGTTAAACAAAATAATCCTCTGTCTTTGTAAGTTGATCATCTCAGTTATTTGTTATAGTAATGCAGAGCTTACTAACTCATTACCTATATGAACACTCAACTCAAAAAGTACATTTTCCATGAAGCATTCACTTATTTCTTTCAACCAAGAAAACCTGACTCTTCTTTGATATACCACTGCATTCTTTGTATGGCATGTGATTCAGTGTATATTGAATTACAGCTAATTTTATGCCATTTCTCCCCTGGTTTGGCTCTTTGAGGACAGGCTCTAGCAATGTCCATAATACCTTGTGTTGGTGGCAAAATGCTTCTGTTTACTCACACTTTTTTTTTTTTTTTTTAGGATAAAGATGTGATTGGTTAGTATTAGGTATGAGGACTTTTTGGTGACAAATGAAGAATGAGGGGCTAGGAAGGTGGCTCAGTGGTAGAGCGCTTGCCTTGCATGCCTGAGGCCCTGGGTTCGATTCCTCAGCACCACATAAGAAAAAAGAAAAAAGCCAGAAGTGGCACTATGGCTCAAGTGGTAGAGCGCTAGCCTTGAGCTGAAGAGCTGAGGGACAGTGCCCAGGCCCAGAGTTCAGGTCCCATGACTGGACCCCCCAAAAATAAAAACAAAACAAAACAAATGAAGAATGAAAGGTTCTTGAGATCTCTTTGATAATTTAGCATTTTTGTGCAACAGGACTTCCTCTGGTTTTTGTCTTTTCCTGACTTCTACCCCAACCCTGCTGTTAGATGGCTTAGGGATGGGCAGGTTAGCTAAGCAATGTTTTCAGTCTTTAGAAGAACTTGTGTAAGTTATAGTGCTTTGGGGGTGAACATAATAGAAACTTGACTCAAGTTGGCTTAAAACTTATTGAATTATTATTTATATATCCAAAAAAGGAAGTCCCAAAGCAAAGCAGGTGCAAAAGCTCTTCGATTCAGCAGTTTTGCGATGCCATCAGAGATGAGACTTCAATCTATTCTTACCCTTGTAATCATGGGACAGACACTAGCAGCAGGTGACACACAAGGTGCATACATTTCTTTGTTCAAAGCCAATTGAAAGAGACTTCCCCAGAATCCCTGAGCAAGTATTCTCTTGAGTCTCTCTGCTCAAAATGGCTTAGAGCTGTCAATCACTAACCAGTATCAAGACAAAGGAACAGAATTACCTAAATTAGCTGAGACAAGTATTTTTTTTAGTAGAATGCATATTGGGGAGCTGTGGTAGATTGTATTTTCCAAACATGACCACAATATCTCTGTTTCCCACATATTCTTTTATAATATGACCTTCATATTCTTTTTACCAAGACCTGGGATCTACATTTCATCCCCTTGAATCTGGGTGGACTTGTGGCGATTTGGAAGTGAAGCTACATGATTAAAATGAAAATGAATATTAAAAGATGATGTGGCTTCTTCCTGGTTCTTTCTCAGGATACTCACTCATGGAACCTGCACTATGGAGTGAGGAAGCCACAGTGCGTATGGAGAGTATCAGGAGCTAGCATCAGATTGCTAGCCCTGTGAGCGAAGGGTCTGAAAAGTGGATGAGACCCAGTCTCATTGACCCTGGTGCTACCATGTGAAGCTGAGGACAGCTGTTTCATTAGCTACAGTTTAGGGTAATTTGTTATTCAGCAGTAGATTGCTATAATTGGAGACCACTGTAGGAATATTAGTGTTACTTCATCATTATCTCTTGTGTCTTATACCTTTTGGATTAGATGTTGAGAACAGGTCACAGGCAAGAAGCTTGAGGAAAATTAAAAGCCAGAAGAAATCTGATTATTTAGCTCAAGTTGTTCACTGAGTTTGGAAACTCTTTATGGGGCTTTGGGGTTCAAGATTTATAATAATGATGTTACTTTGCATAATGTCTTTGCTTAGAAGTACAATAGAAGTCACCTGATTGTAATTAGGCATTTGAGGTCCAAGGAAAACAGTCATAATTAATATGTACTTCTTTTTAACTTTCAAGTGTGGGCACTCTGAAGGAAGAAAACCTTGCTAGGACATTTCTCTCTCTCAGAAGAGTTCCCTATCTGTTTACTTAACCTAAGATTCTGCTGTAGCTGTCAAAAATTTGCAGTTGATAGAAGTAAACATTTCTCAAAGGGATTTACTTATTTATTTATTTTAGCTGGAGAATAACTGTGTTTGCACTTTAGAACAAATAGCTTGTGTTCTTATTAATGTAACCATAGATTATAAGTAATAAAACAATACTATATGTGTGATTTTGATAGGGACATAGGAATTGGGAAGAAATTCCTTAATTAAGTGTGGCTAAAGGAACTATTGCTATCTTGAACTTCTTGTTTTTCCATTCTGGGTTTGCTTTGTTTCTCTAAATTTTTATATTCTCTGTCTCTGCTCCCTGCCTTGCAGTTCCTCTATTTTATTTTTATTTTTATTTTTTTTGGGTCCGGTTGTGGGGCCTGAACTCTGGGCCTGGGTGCTGTCCCTCAGCTCTTTAGCTCAAGGCTAGCACTCTACCACTTGAGCCACAGCACCACTTCCGGCTTTTTTCTTTTTTGCTTATGTGGTGCTGGGGAATCAAACCCAGGGCCTCATACATTGCAAGGCAAGCGCTCTACTACTGAGCCACCTTCCCAGCCCCAGTTCCTCTATTTTATAATCCAGATTGGTTCTTTCCTTATATTTAAAACTGTCTTTTTGGTGAAGCAGTTTTTACAGAGACATCTCAGAGTCTCCCTAAAATTCTTAAAGTTCAAATCCTACAAGTCCTCTTGTTACCAGCTAACTTCCAGTTGCAGATTTGAATATTTTTGAAGCAGGAGATTTATCCCCTATGTCAAATATGTTTTGGCTGTGGTGGCCTATTCCTGAAAATGGTTCTTTCTCGGCACAGCCTTTGCCCTGCAATCTACCTATTGAACATCCAGGCCATTGATATGAAGAAAACAACTTTCAGATTCAACATTATCCAAGAATTTTCATCCTTTGCTTATCAAGTGTGGAGGAACTTTAGTTGCATCGAAATTATAAGACCAGATATCACTATGGCTTTGCTTGATCCTATGTTTTTTTATTATTGTTGTTTAAATTATTTCAAGGTTTTTTCTATGTATCTCACCAAGACAATAAGTATGTGTTGGGTGAATTAATGATTTTATACAGGTTGGAATATTGTCTCCATTTGAGATACAGAAAATGAAGTCAGGTGGGTTGCAGGACTTGTGAGAATCAAAGGCAGGCCCAGAACTGGAACGCCTCGCTTTAGGAAAATACTTACTCATCTTAAGATAGTGGAGCAACCCTTCCTTTCTAGAGGCTTTCCTACACAGCTTCTGTGTTCCTCTCTCCATCTTGTCAAGCTGACTACTGACCTGGTATGTGAGGTTGCCTTCCCAGTCCCTTCCTATATATTTTTATATTATGATGGGAACTACCAAGAACCTCAGCTACTCTATGACCTAGCCAGCTGCATGCCTTTCCAGGCAAGCTTGAGCCCAAGCTGCGACCTTGAGTATTTCCACGCACTGATCAAATAAATATGTCCCTATAGATATCCCAGACACTGAAAGAACTGGCCCAGGCCCTAAGCCAAATCTTTAAACTTTATTCTTGACATCTGTATTCCTGTGTGTCTAGGGAGAGCAACTTTATTGTTGATTGCCTTCTCCCTCCTTTCCTCCCTGCCTTTTTTCTCTCTTTCCTTTTTTTCTTTTTCCTCTCTTTCTCCTTTTTCTTTCTTTCTTTCTTTTCTTTTCTTTTCCTTGCTTCTCTTTTCTTTTCTTTCTTTTTTTTGTGGGTCATGGGCCTGAACTCTGGGCCTGGGTGCTATCCCGCAGCTCTTCAGCTCAAGGCTAGCGCTCTACCACTTGAGCCACAGCGCCACTTCCAGCTTTTTCTGTTTATGTGGTGCTGAGGAATCAAACCCAGGGCCTCATGCATGCAAGGCAAGCACTCTACCACTGAGCCACCTTCCCAGCCCCTCTACTTTTTCTTGAGACAGGGTTTTTCAATGTTGCCCAGGATTTCCCTGGGCTTGAAAAGTCCTTCTGCCCCTGCTTCTCAAGTAGCTGGGACTACAATTGTGTGTCAGCATGCCCTGGAAGTAGTGCGTGCTTTCTTTCTTTCCTTCTTTCTTTCTTTCTTCCTTCCTTCTTTCCTTCCTTCCTCCCTTTCTTTCTTTCTTTCTTTCTTTCTTTCTTTCTTTCTTTCTTTCTTTCTTCCTTCCTTCCTTCCTTCCTTCCTTCCTTCCTTCCTTCCTTCCTTCCTTCCTTTTCTTTCATGTTAATTCTCAAATGGTCAATCTTGGGAAGGTTTAGGGTATTGTCTTGTGGGAATTGTCCTGCCAACCCTTTTGGGGCAGCTTTGGCACTGGGATAGGCCAAAGGGAAACACCACAGTGTTCACAGATGCCTTGGCAATTTCTAGCACATCTTTCTCTCTCTATCCTCTGTAACCAGTATCTTGGGCTCTTTCGGTGCTATACAGAGCCAGTGAGAGGCCATTGATTTGGACTAGGTCATGCATCAAGCACAAACAGATCAAACACATACCGACTGTAATAATAGTAGCTGAGCCAGCACTACTTCTCACTTCTCTCTTGTGAGAAGGGGTCTTGCTGGTCCCTTTACTGGCAATAAACCTTTTCTTTGTTCTTTGTACCTGGATGTCTGCATGGTTTTCTGGAAAAGTCTAATATACTCTAACAGATATAATAGCCTATGTCTTTTAATAGGTTTTTATTGAAAGAGAACTAGGTGGTTTTATTTTATTCCCCTAAGAAATGTTCCAGAAATCCTGTGCATGCACAGGAGTATTTGAGGAAAAACTGGTAACTGTATTAATAGTTTCTGGGATATGAGTATTGACAGCCATTGCCAAATAATTCCTCAAGGGTTTTTGCTTTTTGAGAAGGAAAACAAGTTTTTCCTTAGGCTTGTAAGTGTTAAAAATGCCTGGGGATATTGGTGTGTCTGGTAGGAAAGAAGGAAACAATTCAAAAGAAACTTGGGAAGGCAAGACAAAGTTTACTTCTGCGGAAGGGTGCACCACCAACCAAAATCTGGCAAGTAAGCACAGGAAGCAGGCTGTCTGCTTCCCTTTTATCCCTAACCTAGCAGGCCCCGGCTCCTCTACTCAGATTGGCCAACTTCAGGTCCTGGAGACTGGCTCGAGACTGGCTAGAATTGAAGAGAAGGAGAGGAATTAACACTTACATATTGACAGGCAAGCTTCCCCTAGCAAGTGGGGCTTAACAAGAATCCAGAAGAGCTTGGAACTGAAAATAGTTAAGATGGCGACACCCTTTGATAGAAAAGACTGTTTTCGTTACATAAGTCACATATGTTCACTTGAGACAGTGAACATGGAAGGGCAGGGCTCTATGCTGAGGTGCTATCCAGTGAGACACTTCTTGGGGGAGGGGGGGCAATCCTTCCCTGGAGTGCTGCTTTGGTACTTTCTGCCTCCTTCATCTCCCCCTCCTCATTTCTGGATTGGTCCCCTGAAGATCCTTGGGCTCCACTCGGCACCCTTAGCACTTGGTAGTATCCTGCTGTTTTTAGTCACCCCTTGATACAGAGCCAAAACAAAACAGCAAACCACAACAGGAAAAAACCAGTCAGCCCATGAACAGGAATTACCTGTTTCTCAATCTGTTACTTTTCGGTTATTTTTTTTAAAGTTGCATTTCAATATTTATTAACACATAGTCCTAGCCAGCGCCTCACTCAGACAGTGTATTCTTGTGGTCTGTTGGGCGTCATCTCCAGGAAATGAGAAAAGAAAATGCCCTCCTGAGCAAGGTGGTTTGAATTTTAAAAGGCAAACAAGACACAGAAGAAAGCAGATGAAAGAGTGTTTGCATCACAGTATTTGCATGGGAAGATGATTTATTCAGGAAATATCCATTGTGTGCTTACTGGGTTCCAATCCAGTGGGCCAAGGAACAAAATGTGTGCATGTGGTTGCTGAAGCCTGGGCTTCCAGTAAATGTATCAGGACTGGTTAGGACTTCTGACCTTACCCCAACTCCCAACTTTATTCTCCTCAGAGAAAGGTCTGCTGCCATGTGCCTCCTGGGAGCCGCTGTCAGCAGGGAGATCTAGTTGTGAGCAGGAAGCTGCAGGGGTTTTGATGACATAGCAGGAAAAAAATGTACTTGTTCCTGTAAGGTTTGGGGCCTGCAGCAGAGCTGGGGCTCAGGGCCACTCCCAGGAAATGACTCAGGGACCCACTGAGGGTGCTCAGGGGCTCAGTCTCCTGAGGGGGGAGGAGTGCGTGGGTGGGTGCTGGGATGTGGCTTGCAGGCCACAGTACTGTAGGCTGGGCTGTCCTGAGATTGACTTTTACAGCCTGATCTCTGACAGATATTTGGAGGCTATAAAAATGCCAAGAAACCCCCATTCCAGAAACTGACGGAGTTGTGATTCCCACATTCATGGCTTTTGATTCTAGAAGCTGTTGCATGGTCTCACCTGCAGAGCAGAAATGAGGAACTAAGCTTCCCTGCCCTGGCTGGGCAAGGGGGGCATGTCTTATACCACATAGAGTTTCTGGTTTTCTTCACAAATGAGGAACTTGGCAAGTTACAGGACTCTTGACAGGTCTTAATCCTCAATATACAAGTACTATTTAGCCTTCCTCCCAACCCTCCCCCTCTTCTTCCTCCTCCTCCTCCTTTTCTCTCTCTCTCATAATTTCTATGAATAATTTCTAAAAGAACAATAAAAAGTAACAACTTTAAAATTTTTGATGGTGGTGGGGCTTGAACTCAGGGCCTGGGCATTGTTTCTGAGCTCTTTTGCTTAAGGCTAACACTACCATTTTGAGCTACAGCTCCACTTTTCATTTTTTGGTGGTTAATTGGAAGTAAGAGTCTCATGGACTTTCTTGTCTGGGCTGGCTTTGAACCTCGATCTTTATATCTCAGCCTCCTGAGTTGCTAGGATTACAGGCATGAGCCACTACCGCTTGGCAAAAATAACTTTTAAGTTATGGCTCACAACTATAAACCTAGCCACTTTAGGAGGCTGAGATCGGAAGATCGAGTTTCAAAGTCAGCCCAAGCAGGAAAGTCTATGATATCCTTATTTTCTGTTAACCAGCAAAAAGCCAGAAGTGAAGTTGTGACTCAAGTGGTAGAGTGCTAGCCTTGAACAACAACACTAAGGAACTCAGTCCAAGATTCAAGCTCTAGTGCCTGTACAAAAGGAAAAAAGAAAAAGCTAGGGCATGTCTCCAGTCTATCTAGCAAATGTATGTCTGAGTTCAAATCCCAGTACTATTTTCCCTTCCCAAAAGAGAGCACACAATTGATTGTTACCAAATAACTGTATATGTAACATGGCTCAAGTGATAAGAGTACTTGTTTATCAAGTACAAGATCCTTAATTCAAACCCCTTGCTCACTGCCAGCAGTGAGAAAGGTTCTAGTCTCCAGTTGGTATGTTCCTGACAGTATAATATTCACCATTTCACAGTCCAATTTGAAGAGAATAAATCAACCCTGCATAAGGAAGAAATGCAGTGGAATAAAAACAGAGCTAGCAAAACAAAACTGGTACCATTGAAAGGGAGGAAAGGAAGGAAGGGATATAGTTGAATCTGCTGTGCTCAAAGCTTGTCTGATACAAAATATTTGGTCATGAATTCATCATTTGCTCACCATATTTCTTGCCAAGCTAATCTGAAGACAATTCCAGGATTCCTTAAAAACCCTGATTTTAGGATCAAAAACCCCAGAGAGATGAATCTGGTCTCATGGAATTTGCTGTCCCTGCTGGCTTCAAATGTTGGTCCTCAGAGCTCAGCCTCTTGAGTAGCAGGGATTACAGGAGCCTCAGCATCTTGTGTACAAAAGCATTTTTTCCTCTATTACTAAATAGCAGAAAGAAGTGTCTGGAGTCAGAGGACATATTGGGGGAGGGGGGAACTTAAGCCAAAAGCCCTGATCTCAAATCTCTACAACCCCCCTCCCCCTGTAAGACCCAAATCAAAGACCCAATGAAGAGGGACTGGCCAAATTTCATCTCATTTCAGGGAGAGGATGGGATTGGTCAGATTTCATTTTAGAGAAGAGGAAGTTGAGTGTTTCAACTCCTCCTTTTGCACCAAGCTCATAAAAGCTTGGTGACCTGGGTGACCTGGACCCTGGGGTACCTCTCAGGCCCAGGTGTGGGGGTAGGGGACCCTGTACTCGACCTTGTTTTTTTTTTTTTTTTATCAAGGTCATGTTACAGAGGGGTTACAGTTACATAAGTAAGGTAGTAAGTAGATTTCTTGTCAAACTTGTTACCCCTTCCCTCATTTTTCTTCAACTTTCCCTCCCCTTCCCTTCTCTAATTCAAATAAACGTATATACAATACCAGGATACCAAAATCAAAGGGGATATAGTGAAAAGTGAACATTACTGTGTAAACTTGTTTAGACACTCTGGAAAGCAGTATGGAGGTTCCTCAAACAGCCAGGTGCCAGTGGCTCATGCCTGTAATCCTAGCTATTCAGGAGTCTAAGATTTGACGATCATGTTTAAAGCCAAGTTGGACAGGAAAGTCTGTGAGACTCTTATCCTCAATACACCACTCAGGAAACCATAAGTGGCACTGTGGTTCAAGTGGTAGAGTGCTTTCCTTGAGCTTAAGAGCTGAGGGACAGTGCCCAGGCCCAGAGTTCAAGTCCCATGACAAAAAAAAAAAAAAAAAAGACTACACATAGAGTTTCCTATGACCCAGCAATCCCACTTCTGGGCATTTACCCAAACGATCATAAACAAGGTCATACTAAAGCTACCAGCACAACTATATTTATCACAGCATTATTCACCATAGCTAAAATATGGAGCCAACCTAGATGCCCATCAGTAGATGAATGGATCAAGAAAATGTGGTATATGTATACAATGGAATTCTATGCTTCCATCGGAAAGAATGACACCACTCCATTTGTAAGGAAACGAAAAGACCTGGAAAAAATCATATCAAGTGAAGTAAGCCAGACCCAAAGAAACATAGGTTCCCATGGTTTCCCTTATTTGCAATAAGTAGTACATGTCTAGGAGAATCTTAGCATATGAGCAGAAAAGCTCAATAGCTATGTAGATATGACCATATAAGATGATGCTAAGCAAAATGAACTCTAAGACACGGACACAAGAGGTTTTTCTTTGTTGTTGTTTTTAATGTACTATGTGATTTTTAGTTTCGGCTTTGTTTTTTATTTTTAATTTCTCAATGGACATCTCACAACCCAAGCATTACAATGGCATGAGAAGGGTGGGGGGGAGAGGCTAGCTCAAGTTTACAACTCAACATCAAGTCACCCTGCTTCTAGCAGCTTTTTCGACTCCCATCCAACACCTATTTATTGTTAATAAGCATCACAACACCAGGAAAGAAACTTGCACAAACAATTGAGCAACTTAATCACCCCCTCTTCTCCCCCCCCCAATTCTCTTTCCCTGCTTGCTCCCTTTCTCTCCCTCTGTATTTGGTCCGATACATTTTTACATAAACAGAAAAAGAAGCCACAGTAGCAGTTCTTTTGTTGGTAGTGGGAAATGCCCCCACCCAACCAAGAGTATGTGTCTACCAGGACCAGTAAATATTTAAACCTCTTTGCTGGGAGTATGTGAGTAAAAGGGAGCTGCCGGTCTGCAGTGAGGAGGAAAGCTCTGGCCTGGTGAGT